>NC_081233.1:2363906-2481406 GCF_902713425.1 Acipenser ruthenus
GGAGGAATTGCTTTGGCCCTGACTGTAAATAGTGAGATGCTTTTCTTAAAAGGAATAGCATCCAGATTATGGTTCCCCAAACTACCTAACTGCCAGACCTAGTGTTGATATTAAAAGGCCAGTCCAATACTGGCAGCCACACTCCTGTATCAGGGGAACGTTCTTGATCACCAGGGAGGAGTCTGTGTAGACAAAGGGGGGAGCCACACCTCCTCCACACCCGCACAGCACCTGAAACAACATCAAACAAGAGCAGGAGGTTCAGTCACATTACTGATTCACACAAGCTTTCCATTCACATTACTCATTCATATTAGTAGTATTCAACTATCCAATATTGTTAAGTATACTTGCAGTGTGCTACTTAATTTTTAATTGTAGGGGCAGTTGGGTAAAAAACAACAATGAAGACTGCTAAGGTAGTTTTTGTTAAAAATATTTTAAGATTAAAGGCTGGGTACATTTTAAGAACATAAGAAAGTTTACAAACGAGAGGAGGCCATTCAGCCCATCTTGCTCATTTGGTTGTTAGTAGCTTATTGATCCCAGAATCTCATCAAGCAGCTTCTTGAAGGATCCCAGGGTGTCAGCTTCAACAACATTACTGGGGAGTTGGTTCCAGACCCTCACAATTCTCTGTGTAAAAAAGTGCCTCCTATTTTCTGTTCTGAATGCCCCTTTATATAATCTCCATTTGTGACCCCTGGTCATTGTTTCTTATTTCAGGTCAAAAAAGTCCCCTGGGTCAGCATTGTCTATACCTTTTAAGATTTTGAATATTTGAATCAGATCGCCGCGTAGTCTTCTTTGTTCAAGACTGAATAGATTCAATTATTTTCTGCATACGACATGCCTTTTAAACCTGGGATAATTCTGGTTGCTCTTCTTTGCACTCTTTCTAGAGCAGCAATATCCTTTTTGTAACGAGGTGACCAGAACTGAACACAATATTCTAGGTGAGGTCTTACTAATGCATTGTAGAGTTTTAACATTACTTCCCTTGATTTAAATTCAACACTTCTCACAATATATCCAAGCATCTTGTTAGCCTTTTTTTATAGCTTCCCCATATTGTCTAGATGAAGACATTTCTGAGTCAACATAAACTTCTAGGTCTTTTTCATAGTTCCCTTCTTCAATTTCACTATCTCCCATATGATATTTATAATGAACATTTTATTGCCTGCTTGCAATACCTTACACTTTTCTCTATTAAATGTAATTTGCCATGTGTCTGCCCAGTTCTGAATGCTGTCTAGACATTTTGAATGACCTTTGCTGCTTCAACAGTGTTTGCCACTCCTCCTATTTTTGTGTCGTCTGCAAATTTAATGAGTTTGCTTACTATACCAGAGTCTAAATCATTAATGTAGATTAGGAATAGCATAGGACCTAATACTGATCCCTGTGGTACACCACTGGTTACCTCACTCCATTTTGAGGTTCCTCCTTGTCACAAAGACGGCCAAAGTGGGTGGCGTCAGACCAGAAGCAGAAAGGAATACAGAGAGATGGGGTTTTGGTATAGCTGAGCGCGTGATCGCGCTCAGCATTTAATAAACAGAACAGAAAATAAAAAGGTTGTAACAAAAACACAGGACACGGCACTTGTAGCCAAAATAAAAAGACAGACAAAACGGACTAACACTAAACAAACGGTGCACGGAGAGACAAACAAACACGGTGAGAACAAACACTTTACGATTTGATTTTACTTTGCTTTTCTTTCTCCTTCTCCTCTCTCTCCCGTTCTCCTCTTCCGAACACCCAACCCTGACTGAATGAAATGTGCGTCTATATATACTATTGTGCTGGGATTCAATTACTAATTAATTATTCACTTGAATCCCAGCACGTGAATTAATTCTGTGCAACCCCGTGCTCACATATTACATTTAACCAGCACGTGAAGTGATTTGTGCTCTCCTCGTGCCTAAATACAAATCTACACTTTTTAAATACACGTGAAACACAAACCCGTTTATATCCCGTGTACCAATGACTATACACCAACATTAACACACGCACGCAACATACAACACATAACACACAAATGCACACAGGGGCGGGGCGCATTGCCACACTCCTCTAGTCAGTACTTTCTGTTTTCTACATGTTAACCACTCCCTAATCCATGTGCATGCATTTCCTTGAATCCCTACTGCGTTCAGTTTGAGAATTAATCTTTTATGCAGGACTTTCTCAAAAGCTTTCTGGAAATCTAAATAGACCATGTCGTATTATTATTATTATTATTATTTATTTCTTAGCAGACGCCATTATCCAGGGCGACAATTGTTACAAGATATCACATTATTTTTACATATAATTCCCCATTTATACAGTTGGGTTTTTACTGGAGCAATCTAGGTAAAGTACCTTGCTCAAGGGTACAGCAGCAGTGTCACCCACCAGGGATTGAACCCACAACCCTCCGGTCAAGAGTCCAGAGCCCTAACCACTACTCCACACTGCTGTCGTATGCTTTGCAATTATCCATTGTCGATGTTGCATCCCCAAAAAAAGCAAGCAGGTTAGTTAGACACGATCTCCCTTTCCTAAAACCATGCTGGCTGTCTCCCAGTATATTGCTACCATATAGGTAATTTTCCAATTTGGATCTTATTATAGATCCATAAGTTTACATATAATAGAAGTCGGGCTTATTGGTCTGTAATTACCTGTTTTGGTTTTGTCTCCCTTTTTGTGGATCTGTATTATTTTTGCAATTTTCCAGTCTGTCGGTACAACCCCTGTGTCAAGAGACTGTTGCATGATCTTGGTTAGCGGTTTGTAAATAACTTCTTTCATTTCTTTCAGTATTATTGGGAGGATCTCATCCGGCCCAGGGGATTTGTTTATTTTAAGAGCTCCTAGTCCCTTTAACATTTCTGCCTGTGTTATGCTAAAGTTTTTTTTTAAAACTGGATAGGAACAGGTCGACATGGGGTTCATGTTGTCCGTATCCTCCTTTGTTAAAACTTGTGAAAAGTAATCATTTAATATATTTGCTATTTTTTTTTCTTCATCTATGATTTTGCCATTTGTGTCTCTTAGATATTTAACCTCCTCTTTGAATGTTCTCTTGCTGTTATAATATTGGAAAAACATTATAACAATGTTCATTTCTATCTCTCTCTTGGCCTTTCTAACTTCCTTTTTGACTTGCATTTGTAGTTCCAAGTACTCTTTCTGTGTGCTTTGTTTTTGGTCCCTTTTAAACGCTCTGTAAAGTGCCTTTTTTCGCTGAATATTTTTTTTAATTGATCTATTAAACCATTTTGGCCATTTTGTTTTAGATTTAGATTTGTCTGCTTTTGGGATGTAATAGTTTTGCGCCTCTAGTACTACATTTTAAAAAACAGCCATCCTTTTTTTGTGGATGTTTTCTCTATTTTACTCCAATCTACTTCTGTTTGTCTTTGTTTCATACCTTCATAGTTTGCTTTTCTAAAATTGTAAACCTTAGCTTTAGTCATTACTTTTGGGGTTTTAAAAATCACTTAAAATTAGCCCATGTTGTGGTCTGAGTCTGCCAATGGTTCTCTGACCTCTGTTTTAGTTATTCTGTCTTCGTTATTTGAAAAGACTAAATCAAGGCATGCCTCCCCTCTAGTCGGTGCCTTGACAAATTGAGTTAGGAAGCAGTCATTGTCATTTCGACCGGGTTTTCCCATTTTATATGGGGGAAGTTGAAATCCCCCATTAGTATGGCTTCTCCTTTGCTGCACACATTTCTAATGTCATTATATAACAGATAATTTTGCTCGGCGTCTGAATTTGGCAGTCTGTAGCATGCCCTTTGAATTTTTGTCCATTTATTCTGACCCATATTGATTCTGCATTGTTTTCTTCATCCAGATATAACACCTGGGTTTCAGACTATTTCTTATGTATAGCACTACCCCTCCGCCTCTTCTGTCCTGCCTGTCTTTCCTATACAGTGTGTACCCACTAATATTATATTCGTCTCCATCACTCTCAGACAACCAAGTTTCTGTAACACCTATCACATCGTAGTTACTTGTTAGTGCAGTAGCTTCAAGTTATAACATTTTGTTTCTGAGACTTCTAGCATTTAGATAAATACATTTAATGGATGTCTTACCTGAGTTGTTGCCCTTGTTTTGATGTGGTCTCCCTTCTGTTTTTTTTGTTTTCTCCCCTGTGACAGGGTAGCGTCGTGGGCCCAGATGGTATTCGGCAGGCAGAGAGACTCAGAGACAAGGAACTGCAGTTAACGCGCTTCTGCGCAGTTTAATAAACAAAAGTTAATCAAAAACTAGAACAAAACACTGCTCACCGAGCAAAAATAAAAGGTCAAACAAAAACAAATCTCGCACACAATAAACCAATTACAAAATAACTGGCGCAAGGGCCAAAACAAAAGGTTTAAGCAAAATACAAAAATGTAGGCTGGGCATTAGCCTTCACTACACCTTTTTCTTTTTCAAAAATACACAGAGAACAAACAAACAAACAAACACTCACCCAAAACACCTCTCCCAAACAAAAGAATTTCCCCTTTTTATACCATGTGGCTGGAGCCTAATTACCAATGATTCAATTAGCTCCAGCCACATTCTCACATTTATTTTGGCAGGGATAGGAAATTAACCCCATCCCTGCCAGCCACCACCAAATCACCACACAACAACAATATTTACAGGCAGGGCCCTGCCCTGCTACACCCCCCCTTTCTAGTTTATATGCTTCTGAACCTCCTCAAGCATCCTTTCTCAGTAGATTTGTTCCCTTTTTATTTAAGTACAGTCCGTCCCCCCTATATAGATACAGTGCCTTGCGAAAGTATTCGGCCCCCTTGAACTTTGCGACCTTTTGCCACATTTCAGGCTTCAAACATAAAGATATGAAACTGTAATTTTTTGTGAAGAATCAACAACAAGTGGGACACAATCATGAAGTGGAACGAAATTTATTGGATATTTCAAACTTTTTTAACAAATAAAAAACTGAAAAATTGGGCGTGCAAAATTATTCAGCCCCCTTAAGTTAATACTTTGTAGCGCCACCTTTTGCTGCGATTACAGCTGTAAGTCGCTTGGGGTATGTCTCTATCAGTTTTGCACATCGAGAGACTGAAATTTTTGCCCATTCCTCCTTGCAAAACAGCTCGAGCTCAGTGAGGTTGGATGGAGAGCATTTGTGAACAGCAGTTTTCAGTTCTTTCCACAGATTCTCGATTGGATTCAGGTCTGGACTTTGACTTGGCCATTCTAACACCTGGATATGTTTATTTGTGAACCATTCCATTGTAGATTTTGCTTTATGTTTTGGATCATTGTCTTGTTGGAAGACAAATCTCCGTCCCAGTCTCAGGTCTTTTGCAGACTCCATCAGGTTTTCTTCCAGAATGGTCCTGTATTTGGCTCCATCCATCTTCCCATCAATTTTAACCATCTTCCCTGTCCCTGCTGAAGAAAAGTAGGCCCAAACCATGATGCTGCCACCACCATGTTTGACAGTGGGGATGGTGTGTTCAGGGTGATGAGCTGTGTTGCTTTTACGCCAAACATAACGTTTTGCATTGTTGCCAAAAAGTTCGATTTTGGTTTCATCTGACCAGAGCACCTTCTTCCACATGTTTGGTGTGTCTCCCAGGTGGCTTGTGGTAAACTGTAAATGACACTTTTTATGGATATCTTTAAGAAATGGCTTACTTCTTGCCACTCTTCCATAAAGGCCAGATTTGTGCAGTATACGACTGATTGTTGTCCTATGGACAGAGTCTCCCACCTCAGCTGTAGATCTCTGCAGTTCATCCAGAGTGATCATGGGCCTCTTGGCTGCATCTCTGATCAGTCTTCTCCTTGTATGAGCTGAAAGTTTAGAGGGACGGCCAGGTCTTGGTAGATTTGCAGTGGTCTGATACTCCTTCCATTTCAATATTATCGCTTGCACAGTGCTCCTTGGGATGTTTAAAGCTTGGGAAATCTTTTTGTATCCAAATCCGGCTTTAAACTTCTCCACAACAGTATCTCGGACCTGCCTGGTGTGTTCCTTGTTCTTCATAATGCTCTCTGCGCTTTAAACAGACCTCTGAGACTATCACAGTGCAGGTGCATTTATACAGAGACTTGATTACACACAGGTGGATTCTATTTATCATCATTAGTCATTTAGGTCAACATTGGATCATTCAGAGATCCTCACTGAACTTCTGGAGAGAGTTTGCTGCACTGAAAGTAAAGGGGCTGAATAATTTTGCACGCCCAATTTTTCAGTTTTTTATTTGTTAAAAAAGTTTGAAATATCCAATAAATTTCGTTCCACTTCATGATTGTGTCCCACTTGTTATTGATTCTTCACAAAAAATTACAGTTTCATATCTTTATGTTTGAAGCCTGAAATGTGGCAAAAGGTCGCAAAGTTCAAGGGGGCTGAATACTTTCGCAAGGCACTGTATTCCTTTTTGTAGAATGTGCTCTAATGTTCAAGAAAGGTGAAGCCTTCCTGTGTGCACCACGATTTCAGCCATGCATTTGATTTTGTATTTCCAGCTGTCCGTATGGTCCTTTGCAAGGTACCAGCAGTATCCCAGGAAATACCACAGTGTTGGTCTTGTCTTTTAATTTCCTTCCTAGCTCTCTGAATTTGTTTTGCAGGGATCTTGGCCTGTCTCTTCCAATGTTGTTTGTCCCGATGTGGATGACTACTACTGGATCATCTCCTGTTCATTCTAGGAGCCTGTCCACGTTCTAAGTGATGTGCTTGACTGAGGCTCCTGGAAGGCAGCACACTGTTGTAGTAAGGGGGTCCAGACTGCGAACTGAACTTGCTGCGTTTCTCAATAAGGAGTCCCCAACAATCATGACCTCCCTTCTTTTTGCTGCTTGGCCAGCACTGCTTATAATGTCCTAGATGTTGTTCCTTTCATTCACTTGATGTTGGTTTTGATCATCTAAATTTTGAAGTGGCTCAAATGTGTTGGATATTTTGATTTCTGGTGGTTGTGTTTGACAAAATTTCTTTTTTTCTCTGCCTCTGCCTACCTAAACTCAGACTTACATGAATTGAGGGTGTGCCAGCTCTTCAAGCTCCTGTTGCTGTCTCATTTCCTGCAGCTCCATTTCTAGCATACTTACTAGTTTAAGCAAGTCCTGGATCGTGCGGCACTTTACACACACTTGGTTTAGCTCTGCTGGGTTTTCTCGGATTTCCCACATCATGCACACCTGGTGGTTCCGCGACCTGGGAGTCAGGCCCAGCGACCAAACATCCAGACATGGAGCCTCGGTGTCTGGAAGTCCAGGCCGAGGGATCCAATCCCCAGGCGCCGGGCTGTGGCACAGGGGTGGTGGTCGGGGCTGTGGTGTAGGTGGTCTCCTCACCTCCCCCTTCTTCATAGCCAGCAGCTCCCTCTTCTGGGGCTCCGGCCACAGTATTCCCTGCTTCCATGAAGGGCTGGCAGCGACCCCAGGCAAAGCAGATCTCTCAGCGACCCCAGACGATGGCGGCAGCGGACCCTCGGAAGGAAACAGTGGCAGCGGACCATCGAGAGGTGACGGCAGGCAGGCGGCGACCCCGGGCGGTGGCACGCAGGCGGCATCACTGGGCGGTGGTGCTGCCAGCTCCTCCAGCAGCGCTGCTGGGGCTGGTGGGGCTGGCGTTGCTACCAGTTCCTCCGGCAGCAGTGAAAAGGCTGCTGGTTTCTCCGGCAGCAGTTGAAAGGCTGGCAACTTCAAGGCTGTCTCTTCCAGCCCCAGCAAATCCCCAGAGGTCAACAACAAATGACCCCCAGGTGATCCAATACAGGAATCCCCGGGCTGTGGTGGCATGGCTCCTCCGGCAGCAGGGAAAAGGCTGTCAGTTCTTCCAACAGCAGGGGAAAGGCTGCCGGTTCCTCAGACAGCAGGAGAAAGGCTGCTGATTACTCCAGCAGCAATGGAGGGCTGTCCTGTCATCCTCCCCCCCCCCAAAAGAACCAGGGGGGTGAGTCTGTAACTCCTCCCCTTCCAGCTCTGGAGACGGCAGCTCCTCCTCTTCTGGCTCTGGAGACGGCAGCTCCACCCCCTCTGGCTCGCAGGATGGCAGCTCCACCCACTCTGGTACCTGGAATGAAGGTGTCTCTGCCATATCTTCAGTCAGCTAACGGTGAACCATGGTTGTACTATCATGAAGGGATGTTGGGTGGTGCCGTCTCTCCCAGACCTCCCATTGCTCCCCATCTCAACACCACAGCACATTGATAGCCAGCGGAGGTCGCTGAAGAGGTCCCCCTCTGCGTCCATCAGCCAGTCCCAGATTTCTCGGGATGAGGGTGAACCCGGTAGCACTGGAGCTATTGGTGTTGCTGCTGATGCCCGGGGTTGCAGCTGCTCCTCTTCCTGGGCTGGCGCATAGGGGCATCCCACCCAGTTGTGCCCATCCTCCTCGCAGCGACCACAGCAGTCAGCCGGTGGCCCCTCTGGACATGCCCGCCAGCGGTGGTCCTCCTTCCAGCACCAGGAGCACCATGGGAACAAGCTGGCTGGGTCCTCCCGCTGTTGCTGCTGCAGCTTCTGCTCTTCTTGGCCATTTTTTTTTTCAAAAACAAAACAAAAAAACTGCACTTCTGCTCTGAGTATCCAGGGGGCACTCTCCCACACCACTTGTGACAGGATAGCCGCAAAGGGAAGACTCAGAGTCAGGATAATGCAGTGAAACAAAATACTTTTATTACCAAAACACAAAATAAAAAGGCACAAGGGCCAAATAAAAGGTACAAACACAAAACAAAGGTTTCCAAACACCAGAACAAATAAATCAAATTAAACAAGTATCTATATATACACACTTTTACAGGGAACACTTACTCTCTGTGTCTCTCCAAACCAAACCACTCCACCCAGACAAAGGATTCCTCCTGGCTTTTATGGTCTGTGGCTGGAGCCAATTAATCAATAATTAACAATTACTCAATTAAGGCTCCAGCCACATTCTCACATGTATTTTGCAGGGAGGAATTTAACCCCCTCCCTGCTGATCCAAAACAAAAAATAATTATAATGAAAATCATAATGAAAACAACAGTAAAAATGATAATAACACAAATTATAGGGGTGGGCTGGCACCCCATCACAGTAGCCTCTAGGCTACTATTTTTATTTAAATATAAAAAAGATAGAATAACTCAAAACTGTTCAGAATACACATGTATGATTCTTCATCTGAGCAACTCAATTAACAATATTAAAACTTAACTCTGATGATTTCAATAGTTGTTTTTATATTGATCAGAAGGTTTATATGATTAGTTTTAATATTATGTTTCCTGTCTGTCACTGTCTCACTATCAATCCCATAATGCAATGTGGTAAACAATGTGTGATGTAATGTGCTAGAATCCTATTGGCTGATCGGATATAAAGCGGTTTGAAGAAAATCAAAATATCCAGTTTTCCATGAATTTTACACTATGTGATAAGGCTACCCTCCAGGAGTACATCTATAGCAAAAACTGGAAATATGTGGAATTGCCGTTTATTGCTTTTTGGTATGAAGCTTTTCAGTTACAGTTAGGAGTAGGATCAGATTGGAGTGCTGTAAGTGCAATAGAAGAGTGAATAATAATAACAGCAATAACATTATTAATCATTTCTCTTCACAGACGCTCCTTGGCCAGTGAATCCCTTGCCGGTGTTTGGTGCACGATGGATTCGTCCTACACTAACTCCACAGCGATCTTTGTCGGACCTTTTGTGCCATGCAAAAGGGAATCTGCTGCATTTGCATTCCTAGCAACGGTGGAAGTGTTCACCGTGATTGTGGGTTTTCCTGCCAATGTGACTGTGCTCTGGGTTTTACTGCATAGGAAAACTGCAGTCTCCTCAACCGAGATCTTCATTCTCAACCTCACTGTCATGGACGCTTTACTTTGTCTCAGTGCACCTCTTGGCATCCTTTATTCCTTGCTGAGAAACTATTTAATTGGGGGTGCAACATATTTCCTCTATTCATTTAACCTGATCGGGACCCCCCTGTTCCTCTGTTGTATTTGTTTGGAGCGCTACACGGCCGTGGTGCACCCGATCCGTTTCCTGCATCTCAAGTCGCGCACCTTCAGAGTGGCATTCTGTGCCACGTCTTGGGTCTACATTGTAGCAACGTCTTTATATCAAGTTGAACATATGATTGTTTCATGGTCATATTTAATGGCACTCAACAATGTTACCTTGGTTGTGGTCATGGTTTTCTGTAACGTGTCTATACTCTGGTCCCTGATACAGTCCAGCCCGGGGCGAGACGAGCTTCACCCCGTCAAGAAGAAAGCTTTCCAGACCGTTTTTACCAACTTCATTATTTTACTGCTGTTCTATTTCCTGCCAGCAGTTTACCTTTTACTATCGTATATCAATGTTGCCACGCTTCAATGTTACGTCATGCCAGTGTGGTCTTTCTTTGCCATTCCATTGCCATTGTTCTATCTGTACAACATGGAGAAGGTGCCGTGTGCGCAGTTCCCGTGCTGTGCAGTGCAGAGACCCAGTCCCTGAGCTCTGCTAGTCATTGTCACGTCAGTTTCTACGTCGCCTCACTGAAATCATTTAATACTATAAATACATTATTTCAGCATTTTGATTTATCCCCAAACTTAGTTTACAGATTATTAAAACATGCACGGCTGGTTTCACAGCGAATTTAAAAGAAAATAAAACATGACTGCTCTTAGTTAAACTTTGTATTTGCTGTATGTTGAATTTGCTCTTAGTAACACTCTTAATTTAGGACTGAAGACAGTTCCTGTATATTATAACTTGCTCTAAACTAACTGTTTTTGTTTGTTTTTTTTATGTTATATTTTGTAAAAACATATTTTATTAGAACACATATTTCCAATATTTTCTATCTTCTCTAGTTTGTGTTTTTCACACAACACAATTCGTGTGTTATATTATCCCAGAGAATCTTTAAATTTGACATATTTGTTTTTTTTTACTGTGTATTTCTCATCATATATTATAAATGTAGCAATATATTGTGTTTTATGTGTTTTACATACTTTCTTGTGTTCTTATCACATATCAATATATCAATGCACATTATACTCTTAATATGTTTTTAAATATAAGCAAACAACAAAATGCATGTTCAAAATGAATATCATGCAACTTTATTTGTAAAAATAAAGAGGCAAATAAAACTATGAAAACTTTTTAAACTTGAAAAACAGTGGTCTGGTCTTAGATGTTTTTTTTTTTTTTTTTTAAATAAATTTAGTCGTTGCCAATTTTTTTCCCCCGTTTTTTTCCCCAATTTTGTATGCCCAATTATTATCTGTATCCTCGGCTCACAACTGGCAACCCCCCCTGCGACTCGGGAAACGATGGCTGGAACATGCGTCCTCCGAAACGTGCTCCTGCCACTCTGACATTTTTCACACTGTGGATCCACAGCGAGGCCACCATATCTATAGTGCCGGAGGACAACACAGATCTGGCGGCACCACTGCAGAACCACAGGTGACCAATCGGACACAGGGGTCGCTGGTGCGCGGTGAACCGTGGTTTCCCCTGCCTTTTTTCTGTCATATTTCTCAACTTTCCCATTTAATCTGCTTGCATATTTTCCAACGCTGTATTATATTTGTTTATCTAACATTTATTTCATTTTATTTTTATTTTCATTTTCATGTTCACTGTGGTGTTGGGCTGAATTTGTTGTAGTGATGTTGAGGTTACACTGGGCCAGTTTACAGTTGCCTTGGATAAAGGTGTCTGCTAAATATCTGCAATAATAATAATGACACATGGTTTAATTCAGATTTTTTTTTTTTTTAACTAACTTACTTTTAACCATGCAACCTTAACCCTAATGCTTTCTGGACACAATAAATGTCTTCCTTGCTGAGTGATCAAGCAGGGAACAACAGAAATTTAACACACAATGATTCAGTCTTAAGCAGTTGTTTCGTGAAAAAAAACAATTGCTGTATTTATTTGGGAAAAAACTGCAGGAAGGACCAAAAAAATGAGTAAAATAATAATCCAAACAAGTATGTTCAAGAAAAAAAAAATCCATCCACAGAAACGACATGACAGGTAGCAGCAATCCAGAGCCCAGGATCGCTAGCCTAGTGCTGGCTTCTGTTTCACCCTTGATCTCCTTAGCCTTCTGAGGCCTCTCCTTTTATCCTTCAGGCTACACCCCTATTACTACTGCGCTGTACTAGACAGGTAGAACCGGCTCTGTAACTCCTGCTACAGGCTGCTTATGTGGGCATACACAGACAGCAAACTGTTTACACATGCAACACGTAATATGTAGGAGAAAATAATCAAAACTGAACATATATTTATGTATTAACAAACTTGAACAGTATACCAACAACAAAGACAAATCTATTTGGAGACACACAGTCAAAGAAGGTGTCTATCTTTCTAGTTCGGCTTTCATACTTTTTGCAGTTGCAGCTAAAGCTCTGAGCCATGAAAAAAATGAGAATAAAAAATGATTTATCATAATAATAATAATTTATTGATTTTATATAGCACCTTCACAGAAAAAATAGAATCAATAATAGAACATTGCTACAAAAATAAAAAAGATAAGACTAATACAATTCCACACAAAACAAAAACAATTTAAAAAGCCATGGTAAAAAGATGAGTTTTTAAAAGAGATTTAAAACTATCTTGGGACGGAGCTTCCCTTAGTGCGAGGGGTAGCATATTCCAAAGATGGATAAAGGAAATCTTGGTGGTTTTTAATATGGGGACTCAGAGGATAGCACCGAGTCAAAAATCACACCAAGATTTTGTGTTTCAGAAGCGCAGCATACTTCAACCTCGTCAATTTTTAGGCTGACACTACCAACTTTACAAAGCTGTTGAGGAGAACCAATTAACATCACTTCAGTTTAATTTTAAAAAGTTATTTTGAATCCACATTTTAATATCAGACAGGCAATCAGGTAGAATAGAACGATCAAGGTTTGACTCAGGTTTGGCTTATAAATAAACCTGAGTATTGTCGTCATAGCAATGAAAATGAATTCCATGGCTGCAAAGTATTTGACCTAAAGGTAAAAGATAAATACTAAAAAGTAGAGGTCCCAGTACAGAGCCCTGCGGAACACCAGCTGAGACCAGCATTGTTTTAGACCTGGCTCCATCCATTGCCACAAACTGCCTTCTACTGGACAGGATCGAAACCACTGAAGTGCAGTGCCGAAGATGCCTACATAATCCTACATAACCTCGTGATCAACAGTATCAGATGCTGCACTCAGATCCAAGAGGACAAGCATGTTAATAAGGCCTGAATCAGTGACTATCAAAAGGTAATTTACCACCTTCACCAGGGCGTCTCTGTACTGTGCTTCATCTTCACCAGGGCGTCTCTGTACTGTGCTTCATCTTCACCAGGGCGTCTCTGTACTGTGCTTCATCTTCACCAGGGCGTCTCTGTACTGTGCTTGACCTTCACCAGGGTGTCTCTGTACTGTGCTTCATCTTCACCAGGGCGTCTCTGTACTGTGCTTCATCTTCACCAGGGCGTCTCTGTACTGTGCTTCATCTTCACCAGGGCGTCTCTGTACTGTGCTTCATCTTCACCAGGGCGTCTCTGTACTGTGCTTCATCTTCACCAGGGCGTCTCTGTACTGTGCTTCATCTTCACCAGGGCGTCTCTGTACTGTGCTTCATCTTCACCAGGGCGTCTCTGTACTGTGCTTCATCTTCACCAGGGCGTCTCTGTACTGTGCTTGACCTTCACCAGGGCGTCTCTGTACTGTGCTTGATCTCCATCAGGGTAATCTCTGTACTGTGCTTGATCTTCACCAGGGTGTCTCTGTACTGTGCTTGATCTTCATCAGTGTGATCTCTGTACTGTGCTTGATCTTCACCAGGGTGATCTCTGTACTGTGCTTGATCTTCATCAGGGTGATCTCTGTACTGTGCTTGATCTTCACCAGGGTGTCTCTGTACTGTGCTTGACCTTCACCAGGGTGATCTCTGTACTGTGCTTGATCTTCATCAGGGTGATCTCTGTACTGTGCTTGATCTTCACCAGGGTGATCTCTGTACTGTGCTTGATCTTCACCAGGGCGTCTCTGTACTGTGCTTTATCTTCACCAGGGCGTCTCTGTACTGTGCTTGACCTTCACCAGGGCGTCTCTGTACTGTGCTTGATCTTCATCAGGGTGATCTCTGTACTGCGCTTGAACTTCACCAGGGTGATCTCTGTACTGTGCTTGATCTTCACCAGGGCGTCTCTGTACTGTGCTTGATCTTCATCAGGGTGATCTCTGTACTGTGCTTGATCTTCATCAGGGTGATCTCTGTACTGTGCTTGATCTTCACCAGGGTGATCTCTGTACTGTGCTTGACCTTCACCAGGGAGTCTCTGTACTGTGCTTGATCTTCACCAGGATGATCTCTGTACTGTGCTTGATCTTCACCAGGGTGATCTCTGTACTGTGCTTGATCTTCATCAGGGCGATCTCTGTACTGTGCTTGATCTTCACCAGGGTGTCTCTGTATGGTGCTTGACTTTCACCAGGGCGTCTCTGTATGGTGCTTGACTTTCACCAGGGCGTGTCTGTACTGTGCTTGACCTTCACCAGGGTGTTTCTGTACTGTGCTTGACTCTAAAACCTGACTGGAATAATTAATCAAGGTCATTTAGACAACAGATGATTTTGAAGTTAACATGCTACTACCATAAAAACAAACAAGCACAAAAGCCAGTGTTTAAAATTGATGGTACCATGTTTAAAAGCCAGCCAAAGGGTACATTTTTCATTTAAATGCGATGTATACTGCATGTAATGTCTGGTTTCCTTTTTCTTATCAATAAACCTCATTTAATGCAACTTTCACTATCAGAAAGAAAACGTCTTGACACAAATTTCCAGCCATGACTACTCACCCAGAGACACCAAGAATTGTAGCTATGTTTATCCAGGCATTGTTCTTTATGCTTGTTCATTTTAACATTGTATAATAAAGGATACTGCTGTACCTCATTTCTTTTTCCTTGTCCATGCTTGTTTTGAGGTGTGTGCCTGACGTTTCTAAAGGGTGTAAACTAGGGTTGAGATGATAATGGATTTTTTTGTATCACGATTATTGTCTAAAAAATGATCCCAATACATTATTTTGGTAGTTTTTTTTTTCTTTAAAAAAATTATAATTTTACAACCTCCCCACCCAATTAATCTCCATTATTATTATTATTATTATTATTATTATTATTATTATTATTATTATTATTATTATTATTGTATAAAGTATCTTAGCAGATGCCTTTATCATTATTAAGTCATTTATTTGCAGACACGTATTTTCAGACTAATAAATTACATTACAACGGGTAACATCACTACAAAAAAAAACACTTCAAAGTGATACTGATTGTACTCCGCATTATATTTTCGACTGCTTTCATGAAATTCCACAGGGTCCTTTTGTTGTTGTCGTTTTTACTGTTAACTCTGCCCAGCACTCACTGTACAGTGTGGAGTGAAATGTTGTATTTAATCAAGACAGGGGAAGACAATATTCCCTGAAGGTAATTGGCTTGTCTAGTTGTGTACCGCCCCCAGGGAACTCCTGGCCGTGGTTGGGGATGGCAGGGCAACAGCGACTGCGGTGAAAACCAGTGACCTCCAGGCCATAGCACCCTGTACTTCTGGAGAGGTGCCTTAGCTGGATATGCCTCTCAGGATCCCACTTAAGTTGTTTATTTTAACTGTAATTACAACCTGCTTTTGTTGTATAATGTATACATAATTTAGGCACGAAACAAGAATTCAGGGACATTTAAAGTGCGAGGGGCGAGAGTTTTAAGATTTGTTTATTTAACTTGTAAGCTTTGCTTTTTAATATGTCACACAAAATCTTCTTTTGTTAAATCCTATTTGCTACAGACCCCCTGAAACTTCCCTGCGGACCCCAGTTTGGGAACCCCTGTGCTATGATACTTACAGGCCTCATTTGGAATTTTCAGGGGTTCCTTTTTTTTTTAATCCTCTGCATTAATTTCAAAATACTGTCAGACAATCAATTTTGTATTTATTTAATTTTTGGGACAAGTTTTAGTTTGTCCCCCATTTTATATACTTCATCTCATATGCATTTGATTTAGCCAATTTAAATAGTTGCGTGAAGTATAGAAAATACATGTGCGGCCACA
Organism: Acipenser ruthenus; assembly: GCF_902713425.1. NCBI lineage: Eukaryota > Metazoa > Chordata > Actinopteri > Acipenseriformes > Acipenseridae > Acipenser > Acipenser ruthenus. The sequence goes on from NC_081233.1 coordinate 2,380,044, forward strand.
GTTTAACATGGAAAGTACATCTGGGTCAAAGTGTAAGGTGCCTTAGTTGCTATGGCAATATCAACAGGATCAATTCCGTTGCTTCCTGTCAATCAATTACAAGAGCTAAACTGGCGAGGACCAGTGACAATAATGGCGATATTGATAATAGAGACGGTATAAACGATACATACAATATAAATTAAGCATCGTTGAACATTTTTATCACCATATTATTGCATTATCGACAGGACATTCAGTGAAATTGATTTTCTGTGCCAGGAGAGTGGACTGTGCTCCTCGACTAAAACAAGTTGTCTCGTCCAATACAGAAATGGCATCCTCAATGAATTGTAACTGGTTCTCAAAGAACAGTCGAGCATTGGCAAGGTCTTGGACTACCTGCGCCTTCTCTTCAGATGCTCTTCTAGCAAGATTCCACAAAACCATGAAACTCTGCTTGATGGAAGCAAAAAGCTGCTGGACATTGTAGACCACACAAGATGATCCAGTGCTAGAGCATTGTGGTACTGCAGCAGCTGTGGCTTGGCTGGTAGCATTGCATAGTTTGAGTGTTTCCTTTACTTTGTTGGATACCTTTGTGATTTGACGAGAAAGCCTGATGGCTATGAACTGCCCCTCTGGAAGAAAAAAAGAAAAGAAAAAGAAGAGCACATATTTACTTAAAAAATAAGTTTCTTTTTTCATCTACAGACTGCTGGACTTACTGACACACTGCTAAAATCAGGTTGCCAATTGCACCACTGTGATTACTCATCTTAAAAGAAGTTAAGACATAGCCCCACCTAAATACTCACTACAGTTGTGAACCCTGGCACATATTCTCTTAGGAAATGGAATTCAGCTATTTTAACATTTTGGCACCCACCTCCAATACTGAATATCTTGCTTTTCTTACTTTAACCAGGATTTAGAAAAGAGTGTTTTGACTGGTTAAATATATATATTTATTTATTTATTTATTTATAAGTGGCACTCCGACATCTAACACATAGTGCGAACGAGCCTTGCAGCTTGGGTTCGTTTTGCCCTTTTACAGTACAGACCCAAACACAGAGAAGTGGTTTTAAAATGCTGACGCGCTATTTTTAATAAACAAAGACTCAAAACAGAAAAATAAACACCTAGCTCTCTTCGAGCACTCACTAAACTCACAACCGGACAGCTAGGCTGTTTACCAGCTGAAAAACCAAACACACACAGTTTCACAACAGAACACAGGCTTCACCCAGTACCTTTGAGGATTTACGACACACAGTTGGGCTCGTCACACAGCAGCCTCGAGCAGACTGACTGCACACTTTTTAAACCCTGCACCTGACACTAATTTGCAATAATTACCAGGTGCGGGTGATAATTAAAAAATAATTAAATAATACAATTAAACATTAACAAATTAAGCAAAACGTGCATTCGCACGTGTTTTTTCCAGGCAGGGAGGCATTTCTCGCTCTCCCTGCTCACAATAGACAATGTCCCCGTCCCAATAATGTGTATTAGTTTGTTGAATGGAAAAATAAAAAATGCAATTGTCTGTCTGGACTTGTATACCTGATCATCCACATCCTCACACTCTTGTCATCTATTTCCCCAGTCAAGTGTTATTCCTACATTTTTTTATGGTTGTTAATTCCTGGTAAGCCCTTCCCTTAAAGACTCACTATTTGAGTCTTTTAGTCTACTATGGGATTTCCACGCTTGGAAAATCTATCCCGGGTATTTCGCGTTCTTCAGGAATCCTGGGTTTCAGCACTAAAGACTTTAGGAAAAATAGACTGACAAATGTTTAGATCAAAATGATTATATATTGTGACAGAGCTGTGTCTCTGCTTCTGTAAATAAGTGTAAATATGTGTCAGTAGTTTATGTTGCAGCTTGCGTGCCTGCCTGTTGGTGAGTGTGACTTTAATTGAACTGCTGCAGCTGTTAAGTCCAGGTGAGCATGTGGTTGGTTTGATTGACTGATTGATGGGCAATCAACCCAACCACATGGTATAAAAGGAAGCCTGGATCCTTTGTTCAAGGCCTGAGAGACTGGAGAAGATTGAGGAGGTGCTGTGTGCTTGTTACTCCAAGGCTGTGCGCTAGATACTACAAGAGTAAGTGTAACAACAAGTGTGTCAAGTTGTTTACACTAAGTAGTTTACTTTTTGTTCAAACCTTTTATTTGTATCTGTTTGATAATAAACATGCACCAAACAGTGCTTTAAAACCACATTTCTGCTGCCAGTCCTTACAAACACTGCTGACCAGCCTTAACCACCAGGACCACTCTATCACAATATAAAGAAAGTAAGGTATACTCTGATACCATCATATAAGAATTGATTTACATGCAAACTTTGACTCAAGTCTCAGTTAAAGCTCAAATGCAAATATGTGCATCAGAAACACAGTGTACACACTAGAACAAACCATCTGAACCAGCCAACCACAAACAATTTCACTATAAGCTATATTCAGTTCAGCTGAATGCATTCAGATGCTTTGTCCATACAATGATATTGATGGAGACATTCCAACGTAATTTCTAGAGTTCTGACAAAGATTTCCACTTCTATATCAAGTGTTGCTGTACAGCCTACCCCCCTGGGCTAGGTCACTAATGTCTTTGTTGTTTGTTACACATATACAGAGTTCTGGTGTTTCTGATATTTCTGGATCTTTCCAGGACTCTCAGCTCAGGACAGAAACTGTAAATAGTTCATTGTTTTGAATGGTCAGGCATTCTTATCTTAAGGTTACTTTCTCCTTCAAACCTGTTCTGCTAAAAACAGGTTCTATTGTAGTTACAGGGAAGCTCAAACAGTTTAATCTCAGTTTGTTAGAATGACACATATACACACAAACACAATTCATAAATCCTCATGCCAATACTCCAGTTTTATCCCATGCCCTTCAATGGTAGATCGATTTCCTTTCTGTATTCTATTTAGTTGTTTTCACAAAGGCATGTGTTTGGTGTTGGAATTATTTCAATAACTCATTGGTTCTATACACAATTCTGAATTCTTATGAGGTAATCACCAGTTAAGTTGTGGAAGTCTGATAGATCAAGTGGTTGCAGTCACGCTTAGCTGAGTTGGCCAAAACAAACATGTGAACAAAGATAAAGGAGTAGTAGTAAGTAACCAACAGCATTCTTTTGAACTCCTGAGCCACAGCTGATTGTACATGCAGCAAAAAAAAACATGACCAATGGAAGTAAAGGAGAAGCTCATTATACCACAGCCTATCATATTTGGTGTAAACAAGTGCAAGAATTTGAATGTGGTTAAAATGATATGATTCTGGAGAACATCCTCTCATGAATGTGTATGTTTAACATTATAAGAACAGTGGGACAAGTTGAACTCCTAAGACAATGTAAAAGGTGCAGCAGAGGAATTCTCCTGTGGTCTCTGGGAAATCGATCACTGCTAATTCACAGTCTTTAGTTTGAAATCTACAGGAGTATGTTGAGTCTTTTTTTCCTATACTATACAAGAACAGTGAAAATGATGATAATGTCAGACTTTCTTTTCAGTTTGGAATTAACCTTCTGTTCATTCTATATGGAAGAGTGTATAAGGTTGGTAGGATTTCGTTCAGTACAGTATATTTGCCTAAAGTTTTTTATTTTAATTTTTTTCTAGACCATGAAGTTTGGAGACATCATTTCATTCTCTCGTATTGGGTACCCACACCAGGTGGTTTACACTGGGAAAAATGACAAAGGACAAGATATGGTTGTCCATTTTTCAGGTATAGTAATCCTCTATGGCAACTTTACATGATTAAGAAATGTTATTGTTGGACTTACTATCTCGGACGAGCCTCTGTCTCATTTAATCTGCTGCTTAAATAGGTTTTTGGTTTTTAACTTTACAAGAATACTGATGCACTAATTCTGCACAGACATTTTACTTCTGTTTTTGGAATATTATTTTTTATGTTCCATTTTTACAGAACATAATGACAGAAAGATACAAAGGAAAACTACAAACACAAGAAAAAAAACACAGCCATTATGTTAGTTGGCAGATATCCAGTATATAGCACATTACAAAATAAATTAACTAATTCATAAATAATACAAAAATAAAATAAAAAATATGTTGTACAAAAATGCTACATCTATGTAGAAATTGAGAGATTGAGTATAACTAGGGTTCTGCATTTTCAGTTTTTATTATTATTATTTGTTTATTTAGCAGACGCTTTTATCCAAGGCAACTTACAGAGACTAGGGTGTGTGAACTATGCATCAGCTGCAGAGTCACTTACAATTACGTCTCACCCGAAAGACGGAGCACAAGGAGGTTAAGGGTCACACAATGAGTCAGTGGCTGAACCGGGATGTGAACTGGGGACCTTCTGGTTACAAGCTCTTTTCTTTAACCACTGAACCACACAGCCTCCTACCAGATTTTATGAAAAGTATCTCAGACTACAAGAGCTTTTTAACAGAACTGAAAAGATGATTAAAACAGGACCAGCTTTGTGACCACGTCTAGACTCCCTCCATTTGTTGATTTTCTTTTATTGTATTTTATTGTTATTTTAGTATTTTTAATTGTATTGTATTGTTGTTATTGGCATTGTTTGTATATTTAGTTGTTAGTCTGTGGGACTACCAATGCAAATTAGCTGTGACTAACTTGGGTGTGATGCATCGCATGTTTAATCATGAATGTTTATTGCACATGGTCCCAAATCAAATTAATAAATAAATAATAATAATAAAAAAATTCTCAATCTAAAGCCAAGAAGGTAATGAGTCAGCCTGGTACAACATTGATAAAAATTTACTTTGAGCTGCCCAACAGTGCCAGCTTTACATATTTTGCACGAGGTTTTTATGTAATACTGGCAGAGGACAAGCTGAGCTACCAAACCCGCCCTCTGCCAGAACACACACACACACACACACACAGCTTCACCGTTACCAATACAAATAATAACAATAACAACAAAACACACGGCTACGCCGTCAATATATATATATATATATATATATATATATATATATATATATATATATATATACACACAATAAATCATAATAACAATAATACAAAACAATAAATTGCACAGGGGCAAAGGAGGATACCCCATTCTAAAAATAAACAAACTATATATTTAAACAGCAGGGCTTTATCCTGCCCCCTTTTTATGTGCAGGGCTTTCCTGTCGCCCTGTTACATATCACCCCCCTTGTGCAACGCACACATGGCCCCAACGGCCACCTCCCCCCTCAGTCTCAAAGTCCTGGAAGAGGGGAAGCAAGTGGTCCATGGGGGCGGCCATGGTGGTGGGTCCTCCTTCTCCCATTGCTGATGGAGGGTCAGACCATAGCCCAACGCCCTCTTAGCGGGACTGAGACCTGGCGACAGGGGACCCAGATGCTGTGAATGGGGTGTCGGGAGCACAGGCAGACAACCTGTTGGCTGCAGCCCCAGGCAGAGGTGCGAGCCCAGGCAACCGTGGAGCAATGTCTGGGCTACCAGGGGGAGCGGAGCAGGAGACCAGGCGACCTCCTGTGCCTGGTGGTGCCGCGACCTGGCCCAGCGACCAAAGGTCCAGAGTCAGGCCCAGTGACCAAAGGTCCAGACATGGAGCCTGGGTGTCTCGGAGCCCAGGCCGAGGTATCCAACCCCCAGGTACCGGGCTGTGGCACAGGGGTGGTGGTCGGGACTGTGGTGGAAGTGGTCTCCTCACCGGCAGCTCCCTCCTCTGGGGTTCTGGCCACAGTATTTCCTGCTGCCATGAAGCAGAGCCGGCAGCGACCCCAGACAAAGCAGAGCCAGCAGCAACCCTAGGCGAAGAAGAGCCCTCAGCGCCCCCAGGCGAAGCAGAGCCCTCAGTGACCCCAGGCGAAACATGACCAGCAGCAAACCTAGGAGAAGCACAGGAGACATAGGCAGCCCCAGGCGATGCGGGACCTTCAGCACCCCCAGGCGAAGCGAGACCCTCAGCAACCCAAGGCGAAGCGGGACCCTCAGCAAACCCAGGCGAAGCGGGACCTTCAGCAGGCGATGCAGGCAGCCCCAGGCGATGCAGACGAGGCATCCCTGAGCGGAGTGAACGTGGCATCCTTGGGCGGTGCAAGGCAGGCATCCTTGGGCGGTGCAAGGCAGGCATCCCTGGGCGATGGCGAACTAGCATCCCTGGGCGATGGCGAACTGGCATCCCTGGGCGATGGCGAACTGCAGCAGCAGACTCTCTGGAGGCGACGGCGGGATTGGAGCTCCTGGCCATGAAGGCGGCATCAGGATCTCCACTTCTCACAATGGTGGTGGTGGAGGCAGATGTAGCTCCTGCTCCCCTCCTCTTGATAGTGGTGGAGGCAGGGGTAGCTTCTGCTCCTCTCCTCTTGATGGCAAAGGGGCTCCTCCCCTTCTGGCAGCAAAGGCGGCAGGGGCTCCTCCCCTTCTAGCTGCAGTGGGGGAACAGCAGGCATGCTCCCTCTGCTGGTGGAGATGGGAGCGCCACACAGTCCTCCCACGGCTGTGGAGGTGGGAGCGGCAAGTTGTCCTCCAATGGTGGTGGAGGTGGAACCAGCAGGTACTCTCCCTCTGCTGGTGGAGGTGGGAGGGGTAAGTAGTCCTCCCAGGGTGGTGGAGGAGGAACCAGCAGGTACTCTCCCTCTGCTGGTGGAGGTGGTGGAGGCACGTAGTCCTCCCACTCAGGCACAGGACATTCGGGCTCCTCCCTCTTTGGCTGTAGTGGGGGTGGGCACAGCAGGCGTTCCTCTGGTGGGATGGGGCAGTTCGCTGGGAAATGCCCCCACTCCCCACAAATGCAGCAGCAATACTGCTCTCTCATGCTGTGGAGGAGGGCTTCCCAGCCAACCGCCTCCTGTGGCTGTAGCCCTGGTTCTCCCTCCTCTTCCTAAGGGGGAGAGTGGTAGAAGTTGGGCGACACGTGGCCGACCTTGCCAACCTCAAAACACCACTACTCCCCCCTCAAGCATGTCAGGCAGACATCCACCGGGGCAGAGATGCGATGGGGCTTGCGACCAGCCCCGCGCTGCTGTTGGGGCTGCAGCTGCTTTTGTTACTTCTTGCAGCTCTTTCTCCCCATCCTCTTCCTTACTCCACAAAGTTATATAAAAAAAAGCTACAGTACCCTTCCCGGCTGCGTCCAGGAGGCACTGGTGATCCCATGCTGGACACCACGTTTGACAGGCTGGCCGTGAATGGTGACGTCTGGCCAGAAGCAGAAACAGAAAAACCAAAGGCAGTACTGCAGTTCAAAAAGACGCGCTGCGGCGCCGTTTATTTAAACACAAAAATAAATAAAAGATTTAAACAAAAACACTGCTCACAGAGCAAAATAAAAAGATAAACAAAACAAGTCACACACCCAAAACGCCGATCTATATAGATCATACTGGGCAGTTGCCTTCACTGTTCCTATATTTTACTTTTCAATTTCTTTCTCTCCTCTCACTCTCGTACTCTCCTCCGTACACCCACCTCGAGCAGGGAAAACTGCAGGGTTTTTATACAGGTGACCATCTCCCGATTAGCAACAATTACATAACTAATTAAACTCGGGAGATGGTCACCTTCTGCACAAGGTTTTTATATAATACTGGCAGAGGACGAGCTGAGCTACCAAACCCGCCCTCTGCCAGAACACACACACACACACACACACACACACACACACACACACACACACACAGACACACACACACACACACACTCTCACACACGCACACACGCACACAGACACACACACACACACACACACACTCGCACGCGCACACGCACACACACACACGCACACGCGCACACACAGAGACACACACACAGAGACACACACACACACACAGACACACACACACACACACACACACACACACACACACACACACACACACACACACAGCTTCGCCGTCACCAATACAAATAATAACAATAACAACAAAACACACGGCTACGCCGTCAATATACAGTGCCTTGCAAAAGCCTCCACACCCTTGAACATTTTTCACATTCTGCCACCTAAAGAATACAATTCAAAATGCATTAAAGTAAGAGTTTGTTTCACTGATCTACACAACATCATCTACACTTTCAACCTGAAATAACAATTATAGAAATATTCAAAAGGTCTTGATTGCATAAGTCTTCACACCCCTTGAGTCAATACTTGGTGAAAGCCCCTTTTGCAGCAATAACAGCCATGAGTGGTTTTGGATAAGTGTCTACCAACTTAGCACAGCAGGATGGTACAATTTTTGCCCATTCTTATTGGCAGAATAGCTCAAGCTCTTTCTAGTTGGCTGGGGATTGTCTGTGGACTGCAGCCTTCAAGCCTTGCCACAGATTTTCTATAGGATTCAGGTCTGTGCTTTGACTCGGCCACTCGAGGACATTCACTTTCTTCTTGCTGAGCCACTCCATTGTTGCTTTTGCTTTGTGCTTAGGATCATTGTCCTGCTGAAAGGTGAATCTTCTCCCCAGTCCCAGGTCTCTGGCAGACTGGAACAGGTTTTCCTCCAGGATCTGCCTGTACTTTGCACCATCCATCTTTCCCTCGATCTTCACAAGCCTCCCTGTCCCCGCTGCTGCAAAGCATCCTCAAAACGTAATGCTGCCATCACCATGCTTTACTGTAGGGATGGTGTTAGCAGGGTGATGTGCCGTGTTTGGTTTACGCCACACATATGCTTAGCATTGAGACCAAAAAGTTCTAAAGAGGGGGAGACCCCGTTCTAAAAATAAACAAACAAAATATTTAAACAGCAGGGCTTTGTCCTGCCTCCTTTTTATGTGCAGGGCTTTCCTACCGCCCTGATACAACATCACTTTTCTTTTCACTTGCAACTAATTAGATTTAAAACAGTCGTGTTTTTTACATATTTTTTTTTCTTTATCAAATTCATACCACAGTTCATCGCAAACTCACAACCAAGTAATGCCAGCACAGTATAAAAATGTGTATTTTCTTTTTAGAAGTCAAACTACAGTACTGACTTTAAGCAAAAGATATACTTGGAATTGCTTCACACAGTTCCGTCGTTTGCCACACTTTGGGAACCTCTGATGTTAACCAACGATCCTGTGACTGCATTAAAAAAAAAAAAAAGTTTCTGAATGTGTATTGTTATGCATGGAAGGCATTCGCCCACACATACCAACCGATGTGTTAAATATTAAGCGGCGCTATCAATTGTTAGTTTTAACTGTATTGTAAGACATTTTGATCAGCCATCACAGTATAATGCAAGGTGGGAGAATATAGATTTTTTAAATTATGCCGCCCTCTGAATTTTGCTGCCCTAGGCAGCAGTGTGGAGTAGTGGTTAGGGCTCTGGACACTTGACCGGAGGGTTGTGGGTTCAATCCCCAGTGGGGGACACTGCTGCTGTACCCTTGAGCAAGGTACTTTACCTACATTGCTCCAGTAAAAACCCAACTGTATAAATGGGGAATTGTATATAAAATAATGTGACATCTGTATAATGTGAAATAATGTATAATGTGATATCTTATAACAATTGTAAGTCGCCCTGGATAAGGGCGTCTGCTAAGAAATAAATATTATTATTATTATTTGCCTACTTCTCCTATCGGCTAAAGCCAGCCCTGTTGCCCAATAATATATTTTAAAGTTGAAAAGGCATAAGCCACCAAAACTGTATGCGAGGGTTAACTCCTCCATACTCATTCTAGGAGATTTATGGTGCCAAATAAATTGCCTTATTGATTTTTTTAAGTATTGTAAAAAAGTTAAGGGGAAAAGAAACAGGTAATGACTGGAACAGGTATAGGAATCGAGGCGGAACATTCATTTTTAGGACAATAATTCAACCCAACAATGTAAGGGGTTCATTCTCAACCCTGGTTTTGTTCCAAGGAGCTCTCAGTTACTTAATTGAACCCTTAATTAAACTAATCATTTGTTTAACTTGACTTTTTAAATTGTGTATCTTACAAAAAGCTAGAGAATTCAAGTTCTTTATGCTGTTTAAAGTAATTAAAAGCTCTGCTTAGTCATATTAGTTCAATTAAGTAATTGAGAGCAGCTTGGTTTTGAACAGAAACCAACAGGACAGTGGGTCCCCAGAACCAGGGTTGAGAACCACTGGTCTAGGGAGACAGACATACTGGGTTGTTTTCTTGAACTTGCAAGGTGCACTATGTCAAACACCCTTCTAAGGTTATTTACAGAGGATTGATTATTTATAAAGCTAGTCTGGTCTTGGTTTACTAATTGAGGGAGATATTGTCCTAATCTATTGGCAAGTAATTTCGCAACAATTTTGTAATCTGTGTTAAGAAGGGATACGATATCAACTTGATGCAAACAAATAAAAATCGTGCACATACTGAGTGCATTTTGGCACGAGGTGCAGTCCTGCTGTACCAACCGCTGGCTGGAAGTGTGTAGTTTCAGATATGTAAATATGATAAGATGTCACTGCAGCTCTAAAGTTAAAAGAAATGACTTGAATCCTGTACTTGAATCGTTGCGACAGAAAACCGTATATGTCCAATTTTAGAAAAAAATTGAGTTAAGTATTTATATTGTTGGAAAGACAAAGAAAACAAACTCAGGTATTCGGAGAAGCCTTACCTCAGCAGAAAATTAAAAAGCTCTGATTAGATACAAATTCGCTTCTGGAGGTAACAAACTGTTTTACCATGACAACAGTTTACTCTGAATAATTTTGTAAAACAGATTTTATCGTTGTTCTAATGAGTTAAATGAAAATCAGACTATTTTTCAAAAATATTAAATGTTTGGATTAAATATTCATTGTCATGTGATATATAGCCTACTGTTCTTCCACATCACATTTTTTAAATTGTCTTTAAAAAGTAAATATTATATCCCACTGATTTTTTTTCTTTAAAAAAAAGAAACTTAAAGAAGGACACTGTCACAAAGACGGCCGGAGTGGGTGGCGTCAGACCAGAAGCAGGGAGTAAACAGACAGAGACTTGGAGTTTGGTGGAGCTGAGCGAATGGTTTCGCTCAGCATTTAATAAAACAGCACAGAAAATAAAAGGTTTGAAACACAAAAACGCTGGACACGGCACTACACGCCAAAATAAACAGGTAGACAAAACGGACAGACACTAACAAACAGGGACGAACAAACACGGTGAGTGAAAACACTTATCTTTACACTTATCTTTACGCTTTTGCTTTCTTTTACTTTCTCCTTCTCTCTCTCCCGTTCTCCACTCACCGAACACCTAACCCCGACTGAGTGCTACGTGTCTCTATATATACTGTTGTGCTGGGATTCAATTACTAATTAATTATTCACTTGAATCCCAGCACGTGAATTAATTCTGTGCAACCCCGTGCTCACATATTACATTTAACCAGCACGTGAAGTGATTTGTGCTCTCCTCGTGCCTAAATACAAATCTACACTTTTTAAATATACGTGAAACACAGACCCGTTTATATCCCGTGTACCAATGACTATACACCAACATTAACACACGCACGCAACATACAAATGCACACAGGGACGGGGCGCATTGCCACATATACCCCCCCTTGTGCGCAGCACACATGGCCTCAACGGCCACCTCCCCCCTTAAAAACCCAGCAGTCCAGGACAAAGTCTCGGGCTGGGAAGGGAGGCTTCAGTGGGCCCATGGCTGGCCATGCTGTCAGCACCCCTGCCGGTAGTGGCACGGCTGACAGCCTGTTGGTCCCGTCCTGCAGCGAAAAAGCTGCGGGGGCAGGTGGTCCCCCGACCTCCCCCTTCTTCGTAGCCGGCAGCTCCCTCCTGTGGGGCTCCGGCCACAAGAACTCCTGCAGCGAAACTGCTGCTGGGGAAAGTGGTCTCCAGACCTCGTCCCCCTTCTTTGTAGCCGGTAGCTCCCTTTGGTGGGGCTCCGACCACAGTACTGCCGGCAGCGAAGAAGCTGCAGTGGGAGCAGGTCTCCGGACCTCCCCCACGATCTCCGGCAGCGAAACTGCTGCAGTGGGAGCAGGTCTCCTGACCTCCCCCACGATCTCCGGCAGCGAAACTGCTGCTGGGGTTGGTGGTCTCCAGACCTCCTCCCCCTTCTTCGTGGCCGGCAGCTCCCCTTTCTGGGGCTCCGGCCACCGTACTCCCTGCGGAGGTACGGGCAGCAGAGGCAGCTCCTGCTCCTCTGCTCCGGGCGGTGGCGGAGGCAGAGGCAGCTCCAGCTCCTCTGCTCCTGGCGGTGGTGGAGGCAGAGGTAGCTCCAGCTCCTCTGCTCCTGGCTGTGGTGGAGGCAGAGGCAGCTCCAGCTCCTCTGCTCCTGGCGGTGGTGGAGGCAGAGGCAGCTCCAGCTCCTCTGCTCCTGGCGGTGGTGGAGGCAGAGGCAGCTCCAGCTCCTCTGCTCCTGGCGGTGGTGGAACCAGCAGGTATTCACCCTCTGCTGGTGGAGGTGGGAGGGGCCAGCAGTCCTCCCACTGCGGTGGAGGTGGAACCAGCAGGTATTCACCCTCTGCTGGTGGAGGTGGGAGGGGCAAGCAGTCCTCCCACTGCGGTGGAGGTGGAACCAGCAGGCATTCACCCTCTGCTGGTGGAGGTGGGACCAGCAGGTATTCACCCTCTGCTGGCAGCTTGGGTCCTAGGGCTGTGGAAGCCCCGACTTCCCTCTCTTCAGGCTGTGGACGCACCGACTCCTCCCTTTTGGGCTGTAGACGCCCCGACTCCTCCCTGTTGGGCTGTGGACGCACCGACTCCTCCCTGTTGGGCTGTGGACGCACCGACTCCTCCCTGTTGGGCTGTGGACGCACCGACTCCTCCCTTTTGGGCTGTGGACGTTCGGGCTCCCCCCACTCAGGCGTAGGACGTTCGGGCTCCTCCCACTCAGGCGTAGGACGTTCGGGCTCCTCCCACTCAGGCGTAGGACGTTCGGGCTCCTCCCACTCAGGCGTAGGACGTTCGGGCTCCTCCCGCTTGGGCTGTGGACGCTCAGGCTCCTCCCGCTTGGGCTGTGGAGGCAAAACCAGCAGGCATTCTTCCTCTGCTGGTGGAGACGGGGACAGCAGGCATTCTTCCTCTGCTGGTGGGACTGCTACCTGGGCTGCTGTTCCACTTATAATTGCCTCCAGGTAGCTGAGGACCAAACCCACACCTTCCTCCCAGGTGCTTACGGTCTGTTCCCTTGCATAAGCCTCCCATCGTTCCCTATCCATAAACTGCAGGAACTGGACGACTACTGGTATAGACTGGGCCTCCAGCCCAGCATTTTCCAGCATCCAGTCCCGCACTTTGATGGCGTCTTCTGCCATTTTTTTTTTTATTTTATTTTTTTTTTAAATCCAAAACTGCGGTTCCTGCTCTGGCCTGAGTCCTGGAGGCGCTGTCGACCCCTAACCCCGACTGAGTGCTACGTGTCTCTATATATACTGTTGTGCTGGGATTCAATTACTAATTAATTATTCACTTGAATCCCAGCACGTGAATTAATTCTGTGCAACCCCGTGCTCACATATTACATTTAACCAGCACGTGAAGTGATTTGTGCTCTCCTCGTGCCTAAATACAAATCTACACTTTTTAAATATACGTGAAACACAGACCCGTTTATATCCCGTGTACCAATGACTATACACCAACATTAACACACGCACGCAACATACAAATGCACACAGGGACGGGGCGCATTGCCACAGACACTTTTGATTCAGGTTTTTTGTGATCAAATTTTTATTTGAAAACAGAGCATTACAAAACCAGGAAAATATCCCAATTTTCAATTTTCCACCCCCACCCCCACAGAAATCAATAGTTTCTGAAGATGTATTAAGAAATTTGAAGGATCACCTTCCGCAACAGAAAATAGTTCTTATGAACTATTGATACTGGGGGTAAAATTTAATTGTTTATTTAAGTTCCCCTTCTCTCTCTAAGCGTAGGATCTTTTCCCTGTTCTGGTATTTCACGGGTTTCATAATGACAATCCTGGAGTTTTGATCTGGAGCTGGTTTGGGTATCAGAACATGGTGAGCGCAGTCAGTTATCAGTGGCCCCCCAAAATGTTCATTGCCCAATACTGTGATCGGATCTGTGCCCTCAGATCCATCTGGCAAGCCCTCTATCTATAAGTTAAGCACAAATGAAAAGCTTAAATTGTCAATCAATAAACCAAAGTACATAAAATTCTTAGAACAAAAATCACAATGTACACATCGCATAATTTGAAAAATCCAGTTTTAATTCTATTCCCCATTGTCTTGCCTTTTGTTTCTGTCAGGCCACAAGTTCTTATCGACATCACACAACACATTGTCTCTTGCCATACACCTGGGGGAAAAAAAAGCCTTGCATGGCGGATCCACCCTTGACAGGCCTCAACTGTGATGTAAGGGTAACCTGCTCTTTGGTATGGTGGTCATAAACCTTCTATCTCCATGCTGAGAAAAACTCTTCAATGGGATTCAAGAATGGTGAATATGGTGGAAGCAATAGGATTGCAAATCTAGCATGCACTTCACACCACTCTTAGACAAGTGCACTGTGACGGAATGGAACATTATTCCACATTACTATGAATTCTGTTTGGTGTTGCCCCTCTACTCCAACACCTCCATCAGGAATCAAATGCTCAAGCAGTTGATCCAGGAAAATCAGCAGTCGTGCAGTGTTGTATGGGCCTATCATTGCTCTTTGGCACATTACTGCATGTGGAGATATAGCTGCACACATTGTGATGTTACCATCTCATTGACCGGGGACTTGAACGGTGGCACAATGACCAATCACATTTCAACCATGTCTCCTTCTTTTGGACAGATTGAATCCAGCCTCATCCACAAAGATATATTCCTGGGGTGCAATACTGGCATCAAGCTCCAGAATTCTATAGGAGGATAGAATTGTATCATACAATCCAATATCGACAGCATTAAAATCATATTGCACAGTTGTACATATAAGAACACACCACAGAAAATGACTTGTACAGTACATACTGATACCGCATCTCCTTCACCCTGTCACTGTTCCTCTCGTATGGCACCCTGTACACTTGTTTTGTTCTGATGTCATTTCTTATCAGCACACGATCAATAGTTGCCAAGCTAATACTCTGAATATTGTGAAATACTTTGTTGTCCTGCATTATTCTTGCCTGAATGTCTTTTAGGCGTATGACGTTGTTTTCAATGACCTGTTCAGTGAAATACGTCCACAGCCACCAGAATGAGGTCTTTTATCGACTCTGTACAACAGATTCAATGTGTGATTGAATTACGGTATTTACATATTGCATCTTACAGCATAAGTTTAAAACTATGCATATCCTGAAGTACATATCAAATGTGCACACTTTGTAAGACCTTACCTGTTCTCCCTCCTGAAAATACAGATGATTGACGACTGAAATACTGTTGATCTACTGAGATTTGGCTGCACCTGCTGTCCAGCCTCTCTCATGCTCAGGCCATGGTTGATAACAAGATCAACTATTGTTGCTTTAATCTCATTCGATATAGTACTCGCTGTACATCCTGGTCTTTGCTATCTTGGCGGTACTCTTGCTCCCCCTCTCATTTGGACACCCCTTCCTTTTGCCCCAGCTTGTCCCCTACGTTGCTCCATTTCTCACCCTCAACTGAAAGTCTGCCTCTAGCTCCTATTAGTTGTACCTTACAACTGATGTATTAATTAAGAGTTAATTGCAGTAGCATCTGCACATGTGAAGTGTCAATGGATTCAATTGAAATGAATTGCTTTCAATTACAAATAATATGCTGTAATGTGAGAACAAAACGCACTCAATTGAATCATGTTCATTGTAGACACAAGTGTTAAATGTTTTGGAAAACAAATAGTTGGCTTTGCAATTTGTGTGAAAAGAACAAGAAAATGCTTTCGGCTCCTCAGCGGTCATATTTTCTGGAGTGCTGGAGGTATGAGAAGAGTAGGCACCAGAGTTGGAGTATCTACTTGCTTTGTTGGCGTAGGTATTTTTTTATTTCTGTTTTCCCCGCCGACATGCTGCAAGCATCAAGCAAAAGGTCCCCGTACTGTTCAGAATGTGGTGTTGGATACAAAAAGAAGGTATGAAGCCAGGATGGTAGCAGAGACCTTGGGTAGGTCCCAATTTAAACACATGGTTTAAAAAAAAAAAAAAAAAATCTCGCTTGCTGTTTTTTTCCCCCACTCGGGGTCGCTCAGAGGAGTAATTACATAGCCTATTAAGGCGATGGCTTTAATTTAATTTGTTACATGGACAAATTAGCTTTGATGTGACACCTTTGTTAAATGTATTTATTATTATTATTCTTATTTATTTCTTAGCAGACGCCCTTATCCAGGGCGACTTACAATTGTTACAAGATATCACATTATACATTATTTCACATTATACAGATATCACATTATTTTTTACACACAATTACCCATTTAAACAGTTGGGTTTTTACTGGAGCAATCTAGGTAAAGTACCTTGCTCAAGGGTACAACAGTAGTGTCCCTCACCTGGGATTGAACCCACAACCCTCTGGTCAGGAGTCCAGAGCCCTAACCACTACTCCACACTGCTGCCTCCATTTAACGGACTATTTGAATGCAAGTGGTGGAGATCTCGGGCTTATAGTGTGAAACATCTTGAATTAAACAATCCATGCATAACTTTTGTTTTCTTTTTAATGTAGATTGATAATAAAATGCTTACCTTGATATTAGCTTTGAAAAAACACATCCTAATCTTTCTATGTCATGTTTTGTTAATGTAACAGAACAGGGCATTGCTTCTGATGCGGTCACATGACCAATGTAATTTATCACGTATGTTGGGAAAGAGTTGAAAACCTTTTTATTTATTTATTTTTGTTCAGGGGAAAAAAAACATGACAGCAACCGGAGGCTAAAAAACATTTTGATCGGGAACCACTTTTTTTTAAAAAAAATTATGTAGCTTACAACTGTGTATGTGAAACCCTGTACAATATAGAAAAGGTGCACATACTGTTGGTGTTTTTGAATTCAGGACACTCAAACAGCTTAAAGGTTTTTACATTTTCCAGCAAATATTAGCATTATAGTGACTAAATGTGATGCAGGTATCACATTTTATGAACAAACTGCATTTTGTTTGCAATAGCAGCTGTATTTTGTGGTCACATGATCAAATAAAGCAAAAAAAACAGTACCTGTATATGGTGTGCCAGGTTGTATCTGAAAAGGAAAATGTAAAAACAGGCGAGTCACAAATTCATAAAATACCTGTAGCACAGGGAATAACCAAAGCCTGAGCAGAAGAGGTTAACACAAAATACGTAAGTTTCCAGACAATACCATAAGTTTCAGTAGCGTACATCAATGTCCACTGTACTTATATATACCACATTTCTTCACCAAATACAAACATACAATCACATGAAAAAAAAGTTTGTCTTTGACAGTTAAATATTTCCTTTAGGTCAACCAACTCGTAGAGGAGGTGCCACTGTGAAGGAAAATCTCCTCATGTGTGTTGTAACCAAAGATTACAAAGTAGAGAAGACAGTGGATATAAACAGCAAAGTACAACCTGAAAAACAGATGAGAGCAACTGTTGATGGCCTTTTGAAGAGTGGCACCGGACATCATAATCTGTTCAATAACAACTACGAGCGCCTAGCCTCAATTATTCGCTATGGGAAACCCATCTCACCTCAGGTAATTTAAAATCTTATTATATATTATTTAGAATACAAACAGATCCTTCTCTTTACGACCGGATACAGACCTGAATTCAGACACAGGCTACTAAACCACAATACTTTTTATTTATTTATCTTCCTCATGAAATTACTTACACAGCTCATGGACAGAGGAATCAGTCAGAATATTCCCAGATATTGAAAGAGCAAGCTGTGCCAGGGGGGGAACATTGGGCAATAAAGACATGCACCTTGTGTGCATTTTATCCACGTAGTCCATGCTGAAACACAATCACTTCCTATTTGAGCTTTAGAACATTGTATGTCACCACTTCGAGCCAAACTACACCTGGTGGAGAATCTGTGGGCACAAGGTCTCGTTAAAGTATGTGAAGGAAAGATACTTCCAGACACCTTTTTTCATTTTCTCTTCAGGTTCGTAAATCTAAATCGACACCATAGGCATTACCCAGCAGAGACAACACAGGTAAGTCATTTGTAAAAGCTGTATTTATTTTAAATATAAAAAAGGAAAATTGAGTTCCAAAATGGTAATAACTTGCATGCGGAGGGAAACAAAAAGTAAAAGTCCAAAAGCTGTAGAAAAGTATTTGGAAAAAAAGAATTATCCAGAAAAAGAGATAAAAAAATAAATACATAAAGTATTGCAATTGCGGCTGGTATGCAGCCTGTCCTTCTGCATTGCCGTCTTTAAAAAAAAAAAAAACAATACTACGACCAGCCCATGTTGCACTGTAGTCTGCCTTAGCAGCAAAATTGGTTCTATGCAGTCTGAGGTTCCCAGCACACCTGTCTGCCCGCAAGTGCTTTCCAATGGAAAAGACCGAGGAAAAACAAACAAGAACATCCACAGCAAAATCCAATAGGTTGGAAATCATTAAAATCCACAGGAAAAGTTCCAAAAAATAAAAACGGTTAGAAACAAACCACGGATACGAGTACCTTCAGGGTTCACAGTAAGCAGCAACCATTCCTTTTATTTTCCTCAGACTTACGTCTCTCCTCTAACACTCTCCAACTAATGAACCTGGAGAGCGTCTTTTATAGTCTGTGGCTGGAGCCTTAATTACCTAAGTTGATACAATAATTACCTTAAGGCTCCAGCCACATTCCCACGAGGGTATTAGGGAAGGGTTTTAACCCGATCCCCACCGACTACACAATATAAAGACCGGCTTTTTCGCCGGTCTCAAAACAGTCAATGAAACGGACGGCGATCGACCTCCCACACATAAAACACAGTACAATAATAACGATAATAATAATAATAATAATAATAATAATAATAATAATAATAATAATAATAATAATAAACAAAGAGGCGGGACACTCCGCCACACCCGTTATTCTCTTTCTTTGTTTCTGTTGTTATTTTGTTGTTCTACTTCCTGCCTTGGTTCATTGGTGTTTCTGCATTCCGTCTCTGTACGACGTTTACTACATTTCGTGTCTCCTTTTTGTTTGCTTCGGCTCCCTTTATATAATAGAATCTGTTCATTTTCTCCGTTCAGTCCAGGTATGTAATTGAGAACTAGTTAGCAATGAGCGCATTCTGCACTGGGATTCCTGTCGTACACGTGACAAAACGATTAGTGCTCAAATCAGAATAAATCAATAAAAAAAAAAACACATGTGGAAAATAAATTGCAAAATCAACCATTGTGCTTTGTGAAGAAAAAAAAATTGGAAAGCAAAAGGTGAGATATACAGTGCCTATAGAAAGTCTACACCCCCTTTCAAAATGTTCACCTTTTGTTGCCTTATAGCCTGGAATTAAAATGCATTAAAATAGTTTTTTTTTTTCATTGATCTACACATCCTACCCCACAACTTCCAAGTGAAAAAAACAATTCTAGAATTTTGTAGAAAATTAATTAAAAATAAAAACTGAAATAGCTTGGTTGGATAAGTGTCCACCCTCTTGTAATAGCAATCCTAAATTAGCTCAGGTGTAACCAATCGCCTTCAAAATCACACACCAAGTTAAGTGGCCTCCACCTGTGTTAAATTGTAGTGATTCACATGATTTCAGGATAAATTCAGCAGTTCCTGTCGGTTCCCTCTGCTGGGTAGTGCATTTCAAAGCAAAGACTCTACCATGAGCACCAAGGCACTTTCAAAATAACTCCTGGACAAAGTTGTTGAAAGGCACAGATGGGGATGGGTATAAAAAATATCAAAGGTCTTAAATATCCCTTGGAGCACGGTCAAGATGATTATTAAGTAGTGGAAGGTGTATGGCACCACCAAGACCCTGCCAAGATCAGGCCGTCCCTCCAAATTGGATGACCGAGCAAGAAGGAGACTGATCAGAGAGGCTACCAAGAGGCCAATGGCAACTTTACAAGAGCTACAGGCTTTTATGGCCAAGACTGGTCAAAGTGTGCATGTGACAACAATATCCCAAGCACTCCACAAATCTGGCCTGTATGGTAGGGTGGCAAGAAGGAAGCCACTGCTCAAGTAAGCCCATCTTGAATCCCGTTTGAAATATTGAAAAAAAACCTCAGGAGATTCTGTAGCCATGTGGCAAGTGTTGAGGTCTGACGAAACCAAAATGGAACTTGTTGGCTTTTTGGCGTTATGTTTGGCACAGACCCAACACAGCGCATCACCCAAAGAACACCATCCCTACTGTGAAGCATGGTGGTGGCAGCATCATGTTATGGGGATGTTTCTCATCGGCAGGGACTGGGGCACTTGTCAGGATAGAAGGGAAAATGAATGGAGCAAAATACAGATAAGTCCTTGAGGAAAACCTGCTGCCCTCTGCAAGAAAGCTGAAACTGGGACGGAAGTTCACCTTTCAGCATGACAACGACCCAAAGCACACAGCCAAAGCTACACTGGAGTGGCTAAGTAACAAAAAGGTAAATGTCCTTGAGTGGCCCAGTCAGAGCCCCGACCTAAATCCAATCGAAAATTTGTGGCATGAGTTGAAGATTGCTGTCCATCAGCGCTCCCAAGGAACTTGACAGAGCTTAAACAGTGTTGTAAAGAAGAATGGTCAAATATTGCTAAATCTAGGTGTGCAGATTTGGTAGAGACCAATCCCAACAGACTCACAGCTGTAAATGCTGCCAAAGGTGCTTCCACCAAGTATTAACTCGGGGGTGGAGACTAATCCAATTATGATCTTTCAGTTTTGTTTTTTTAATATATAATTTTTTTCTCAATAAAAGCTTTTTTCCCCCTTAATAGTGTGGAGTATGGTGTGTAGATAAGTGGAAAAATCCTCATTTAAATGCATGAAACTCTGAGGCACTGACACAACAAAATGTGAAAAAAAAAGTTCAAAGGGGTGTAGACTTACTATAGGCACTGTATATATATAGAAAAAGAAAATAACAAGATATAGTATAAGTGATCAGAAAAAGAAAACAAAGTCAAACAGTGATTTGTCACCTGGTGACAGGTATGCATATTCAAAGGGGAACTCAAGTTTTTGTATGTGTTACATGTTCCCATATGTTGCTGTTTAACTGTTTAAGTAAGGTATGTGTATTGTTTTTTGACATCCTGACCACTTTTTTACACTGTTAAATTGCAATGCACTGTGCCCTATTTCCAAGATGGTCAGGATGAAAAAAATAAAATAAAAAATAATAATAATAATAATAATAATAATAATAATAATAATAATAATAATAATAATAATAATAATAATAATAATAAAAACAAGACACAAACCTTACTTAAACAGTTGTAGCATCGTATTGGAACATATAACACACAAACAACAACTTGATTTCCCCTTAAAAGTCCAAAAGGTTAGGAAATTGCAAGGTAAGGTAGCCACACAACCTTAACTCTGCACCCTTTTTGAGTTTTTGTTAAAAGTTAAGTCAAAACTGAGTCTCATTACAAAACAAATGGGTTACAAAAATGCTTTTGGAGAATAAATAAATAATAACAGAAACTCCAAAAATAAGTATAGAACAGTAAACACTACAACACAGTTATGTATATTTTCCATTATCACACATGCAGACGTGCTCAGATATATTGGTACCCCTCCACAAAAAACGAAGAATGCACAATTTTCTCTGAAATAACTTGAAACTGACAAAAGTAATTGGCATCCACCATTGTTTATTCCATATTTAATAGAAATCAGACTTTGCTTTTGATTTTTTATTCAACAAAATATTGTAAATAATAAAACACATGAAAATGGCATGGACAAAAATGATGGGACCGCTAACCTAATATTTTGTTGCACAACCTTTAGAGGCAATCACTGCAATCAAACGTTTTCTGTAGCTCTCAATGAGACTTCTGCACCTGTTAACAGGTAGTTTGACCCACTCTTCTTGAGCAAACTGCTCCAGCTGTCTCAGGTTTGATGGGTGCCTTCTTCAGACTGCAAGTTTCAGCTCTTTCCATAGATGTTCGATAGGATTCAGATCAGGACTCATAGAAGGACTCTTCAGAATAGTCCAATGTTTTGTTCTTATCCATTCTTGGGTGCTTTTAGCTGTGTGTTTTGGGTCAATATCCTGTTGGAGGACCCATGACCTGCGACTGAGACAGAGCTTTCTGACACTGGGCAGTATGTTTCGCTTCAGAATGCCTTGATAGTCTTGAGATTTCATTGTGCCCTGCACAGATTCAAGGCACCCTGTGCCAGGCGCAGCAAAGCAGCCCCAAAACATAACTGAGCCTCCTCCATGTCTCATTGTAGGTATGGTGTTCTTTTCTTTGAAAGCTTCATTTTTTCATCTGTGGACATAGAGCTGATGTGACTTGCCAAAAAGCTCCAGTTTTGACTCATCTGTCCAAAGGACATTCTCCCAGAAGGATTGTGGCTTGTCAATATGCATGTTAGCAAATTCCAGTCTGGCTTTTTTATGTTTCTTTCAAAAGTGGAGTCCTCCTGGGTCTTCTTCCATGGAGCCCACTTTCGCTCAAAAAGCGACGGATGGTGCGATCACAAACTGACGTACCTTCACCTTGGAGTTCAGCTTGTATCTCTTTGGCAGTTATCCTTGGTTCTTTTTCTACCATTCACACTATCCTTCTGTTCAATCTGGGGTCGATTTTCCTCTTGCGGCCGCGCCCAGGGAGGTTGGCTACAGTTCCATGGACCTTACTACTGACTACTTTTCTCCATTTAAATAGGCTGAATGACTGATCACAAGATTGGAGACATGTGTGATACTAATTAAAGAAACTAATTAGTTTGAAATATCACTATAATCCAATTATTTATTATCTTTTCTAAGGGGTACCAACAAATGTGTCCAGGCCATTTTAGAATATCTTTGTAGAATAAGCAATAATTAATCTCTTTTCACAGCTTCTTTGCTTTATTCTATGACATACCAAAGGCATGCAAGTAAACATGATAAAATAGCTTTTAATTTCATCACTTTTCAGGAGGAATGAAGCATTATTTCAATGAGCTGTAAGGGTACCAACAAATTTGAGCACGTCTGTATGACATCATCAATGACATCGGCAATGGAGTTTGCATGTTCTTCCATGTGTTCTCCCTGTGTATTCCTGCATTCTCCGTGTGTTCTCCTTCTTTTCACGTGGGTTTCCTCTGGGTGCTCCGGTTTCCTCACACAGACCAAAAACACTTTGTTAATTGGTGTCTCTAAATTGTCCCCTTTGGTTGTTAGTTGCTGTGTGATGGACTGACATCCCGTCCAGGGTGTAGTCCTGCCCTGTGTGTGCAGGGTTAGGCTCTGGCTCCTCTCGACCCTCTAGGACAGGGATGGGCAATCCGGGTCCAATTAAGTCAATTAGGGCAAAGTTAGAACAAAAGCCAGAAGGGACACCGACCCTCCAGGACCAGGATAAAGCAATTACAGATAATGGATGAATGAAAATAAATAATTGAAAACTATCATAATAAATGCATAAATACTGAAACAAATTATTGATCATTATGGCATCCTCTAAATATGAACTATTGTTTTTATTCTATAATATATATATCCTGCACATGCAACACCAGCTTCTAATGGCCTTTTATTGATCTTTTCTCTTCTGTGCAGGCAGATCATGCGGTTGCCAAGGTGAAAGAAACTCAGCATAGCCTTAACAATGAAATTGCAGATAACTTCAGTCCATCTTCCTTCTGTGGCAACCACTATGAAATTTAAATGAATTTCTTTAATTTGCATCCCCCCCACCCCCCCTCCCTCTGCACTCACAGCTGCTTCTCGGCTCATTGTGCCTTGTGCAGAATTTCCCATCTGCTGAAAAATATTGGGGGGGAGGGTAGAAAGAAAATGAAGAGAAACTTAATCAAATATAATGTGTTTGTAGTGAATGTTTCTTTGTTTTTCCAATCACATTAAAGTTCATTTGGCTGCATTGTGTCTTGATTTGTTTCTGTATACATGTTCCTGTAGTCCTATAGAGAGGTTGTTAGATGTTAGGGGGCATTCACACTTGGCTGATATTCCGTTTCCTGGTACGGTTCGTTTGAGTTCGAAACATTTGCCCTTAAGTGTGAAAGCTCCAAACGTTCCCAGGAATGATTAAAATGAACCATCCCGAGACCACATGAAGGAGGTGGTCTCGGTACGGTTGCATCCATTCTGGGGACGGTTTGCTTATTTTTGTTTCAGTGTGAAAGAAAAATGTTCTCAGTTCAGTTGCGAACGTCAAGTGTAACAAAGCGTCAATCATATTCAGTTCAGTATCTGATACAACTCAGTTGGAACTAAAACCAGAAGAATCTGAGGACCAGTTGTATCCAATAGTATTATTACCATCATTGCAGCATACCTTGAAATTGAAGATATTGCTTGATGGAGATGAAGAAAAGCATTCTGTTGCCTCTTCTGCAACTGTAGAAATATTGTACTTATGCTTTAGCTAACTGTGATGTCGGATGGCAAACCTTAAAAGTTCATCTTTAATTTATGCAACACCACATTTAAAACAATCGAGAATTAAGAATATTTAACTATGTCATATAGGTTATATGAGGCGGGCATATATAATAAACAAACGATAACTTGAGATTTGTTTTCGTAGCAGTGCCAGTAGCTGAGAGACTACAAACTCCGGGTGAGATTTTGTGCAAACAGCAGATCCCACAAGAAAATAGTCTGAACACGAAGTAGGCTATAATAATACAGGGTTTTATTTATTCATGCTTCTCTCATGCAGTGGTTTCATTTGAATGGTAGTTTTACTTTAATTTGTAAATTCTGTGACATTTTAATTAAGATGCGTATTTGTCCCAGTGCTAAACAAAACAATTGCGTTGTGTTCAGTTTTGCCAAGATCATACTATTGCTACTGCATCATACAGATCAGCTGCATAAGAACAGAATAAGTTAAAATAAATAAATAAATAAAATTGCATAAGTGGCTTATGAACAGTAAGTGCAAAACATTCTTATTATATTAAGTTAAAGCTGCCAAATGTTAAATTCATATGTTTTTACTGTGAGGGAAATAGTGGCGGGCCCTTTAAGAAATGGCGCCCGCATAGGAAAAACTACACGTCCCAGACTGCTCAGCGCCATCATTAGACAGGGGGTGGGGCTGAGCAGTACAAAGGCAGCAGAGCAGAACAATCGGGGTGTTGTTGTAGAGAACACCGCTACCGGGAATTCTGCTGTGTCTTTGCTTTACTACGAAGGGTTTAGTAAGTACTTGGCAATACACTGTTAGCTTTAGCTGCAAAGTATAGTTAGCTTCTTATACTTGTGAAGAAGTTTGAGTTTGTTTATTTGGTTGATTTGTTTTGTGTACACCGCCGTGCTACCTTTAAGTACGCCCTGTGTTTTGACTGCTTCGGCAGCGAAGCCCTTACAAAGGGACACTGTAATCTGTGGGCTGGAAAAAAGAACCGTGGGACAGAGAAACAGGACACGAGCTTGGGGCACTGTTTATTGTACAACCATTGTTCCAATTATTGTTGCAACTTGCCGGTCCTGGACAAGGAGATGTGTGGGTGTAGCTGCCCTGCTTGCCACCACAGGCCGAAGCAGTCAGCATTTCTTCGGCCTGGCTTCACCGCGTTTTCCATGGAACTCCACTTGGCAGTAGCGAGGCTGCTGCTGCCAGCCCTCAGGATCACCACCTCATACTTACCTGCAATCCTGGGTTCTCCTGTTGTGGGAACCTTCACCTCCACACACCTACGTTCTTGACGTTCTCCTGTTGTGGGAACAATCACCTCCACCTACCGACGTTCCTGACGTTCCCTGTTGTGGGAACCATCACCTCCACTGACCTACGTTCTTGGTGCTCTCCAGTAGAGGGAGCCCCGACCTCCACTCACCTGCGTTCCTGGCGTCCTCCAGTAGGGGGAGCCACCGACCGTCATCTACTTCCTGGACTTACCTGGCTTCTGGTCGAAGTGAAGTGCGGTATTTAATTGCCCATACAGGGCGTGTCCAAACCGTAAAAGTTGTGTTTTTTGTAAATATTGTAAATAAAGATACTCCCCTTTGGAATACAATGAGTCCGTCACAGTCTGTGAAGCAAAAAAGGTACGCCCTAGTGATGAACACAACCCAGTCGTTTACATTACGTAGCATGTATCAAACTGTACCGAGTTTTGTTTTATTTGCTATTTATTAGCTATTAGCTATTTTCTTGAGTTCTCAGTACAATTGCTGGAAGTGTACTCAGCATACATCTAGTGTGAAAGAGAAACGATCTGAGGATGTTTCCCCTGAAAAGCACTGAGGACACTTGGTAAGCATACCGTACTCGGTACACTTACAAGTGTTCCCAGTGTGAAAAGGGGGTTAGAGGATGTGGTAAATCAATAAAAATACAATAAAAAGACTCACCGTGTATTGTAATAACAGTATTGCACATTCTTTTCTAACAATGCTACTTGGCAACTGCAAACTGGAACACTAGCTGGACTGGAGTTACAACATTACAGAAGGGTTTAGCTGTCCATCACCAGCAGCACCCGAAACCAGTGGTTTTCAACCTGTGGTACATGACAGGTTCACAACTGGTACACACTGGCAGTCAGTATCTTTATGATGATGTGATTCAACAAACTACAACACTCCCTTAATCTCTCTCTCGTAATGCATTAATCTGTACCACTGAGCCACTGATAAAAAAAAAACAGGAGTCAAAGCCTGTCTAATAAATTACAATGAGAGGTATTTATTGTGAACTTTCAAAGTTACTGCTACACTGTGTTTGCAGTGTCAATAATTAGAGGAAGCTGCTGCCAGGTCTTCACTGATACCTTGCTGAAAAAATACATGGAAATCCTTTGTAATGGAGTGGAGTAGGTCTGGGTTTTCTGTTGGCAATTTAAGGAGGTTGCTTGCAGCACGTAGTTACTGGTACACCTGGTCGTCCCTGCTGAAAACATTGGAACTTGAGATGAAAAGGTTGAATACCACTGGTCTAAATAATACAGTCGCTTGACATTTATTACAATTCATGCATTATGTACAAGGCACACACATGAAATGCGCGTCCCATCCTTCATCAGAAGACCCGGGAGGCTACTGGCTAGAACCTAAAGAGGCGGAACGGCGTTCCAGACTTTTCCCCCACAGTTTAACCTCTGATTATTCTGTGCTCTGAGGCCCACACTGTCATTGTGTTTCACCCCACACTGTCACTGTATCTCACCCCACACTGTGTGTATCGCACCCCACACTGTGTGTATCACACCTCACATTGTGTCACTGTATCTCACCCCACACTGTGTGTATCGCACCTCACATTGTGTCACTGTATCTCACCCCACACTGTGTGTATCTCACCTCACATTGTGTCACTGTATCACACCCCACACTGTGTGTATCACACCCCACACTGTGTGTATCGCACCTCACATTGTGTCACTGTATCTCACCCCACACTGTGTGTATCTCACCTCACATTGTGTCACTGTATCTCAACCCACACTGTGTGTATCACACCTCACATTGTGTCACTGTATCTCAACCCACAGTGTGTCACTGTATCTCACCCAACACTGTGTGTATCGCACCTCACATTGTGTAACTGTATCTCACCCCACAGTGTGTCACTGTATCTCACCCAACACTGTGTGTATCGCACCTCACATTGTGTCACTGTAATTCACCCCACACTGTGTGTATCTCACCTCACATTCTGTCACTGTATCTCACCCCACACTGTGTGTATCACACCTCACATTGTGTCACTGTATCTCAACCCACACTGTGTGTATCACACCTCACATTGTGTCACTGTATCTCACCCCACACTGTGTGTATCACACCTCACATTCTGTCACTGTATCTCACCCCACACTGTGTGTATCACACCTCACATTGTGTCACTGTATCTCACCCCACACTGTGTGTATCACACCTCACATTCTGTCACTGTATCTAACCCCACACTGTGTGTATCACACCTCACATTCTGTAACTGTATCTCAACCCACACTGTGTGTATCACACCTCACATTGTGTAACTGTATCTCACCCCACACTGTGTGTATCACACCTCACATTGTGTAACTGTATCTCACCCCACACTGGTTGTATCACACCTCACATTGTGTAACTGTATCTCACCCCACACTGTGTGTATCACACCTCACATTCTGTCACTGTATCTCACCCCACACTGTGTGTATCACACCTCACATTGTGTAACTGTATCTCACCCCACACTGTGTGCATCACACCTCACATTCTGTCACTGTATCTAACCCCACACTGTGTGTATCACACCTCACATTCTGTAACTGTATCTCAACCCACACTGTGTGTATCACACCTCACATTGTGTAACTGTATCTCACCCCACACTGTGTGTATCACACCTCACATTGTGTAACTGTATCTCACCCCACACTGGTTGTATCACACCTCACATTGTGTAACTGTATCTCACCCCACACTGTGTGTATCACACCTCACATTGTGTCACTGTAATTCACCCCACACTGTGTGTATCTCACCTCACATTCTGTCACTGTATCTCACCCCACACTGTGTGTATCACACCTCACATTGTGTAACTGTATCTCACCCCACACTGTGTGTATCACACCTCACATTGTGTCACTGTATCTCACCCCACACTGTGTGTATCACACCTCACATTCTGTCACTGTCTCTCACCCCACACTGTGTGTATCACACCTCACATTGTGTCACTGTATCTCACCCCACACTGTGTATCACACCTCACATTCTGTCACTGTATCTAACCCCACACTGTGTGTATCACACCTCACATTCTGTAACTGTATCTCAACCCACACTGTGTGTATCACACCTCACATTGTGTAACTGTATCTCACCCCACACTGTGTGTATCACACCTCACATTGTGTAACTGTATCTCACCCCACACTGGTTGTATCACACCTCACATTGTGTAACTGTATCTCACCCCACACTGTGTGTATCACACCTCACATTCTGTCACTGTATCTCACCCCACACTGTGTGTATCACACCTCACATTGTGTAACTGTATCTCACCCCACACTGTGTGCATCACACCTCACATTCTGTCACTGTATCTAACCCCACACTGTGTGTATCACACCTCACATTCTGTAACTGTATCTCAACCCACACTGTGTGTATCACACCTCACATTGTGTAACTGTATCTCACCCCACACTGTGTATCACACCTCACATTGTGTAACTGTATCTCACCCCACACTGGTTGTATCTCACCTCACATTCTGTCACTGTATCTCACCCCACACTGTGTGTATCACACCTCACATTGTGTCACTGTATCTCAACCCACACTGTGTGTATCACACCTCACATTGTGTCACTGTATCTCACCCCACACTGTGTGTATCACACCTCACATTCTGTCACTGTATCTCACCCCACACTGTGTGTATCACACCTCACATTGTGTCACTGTATCTCACCCCACACTGTGTGTATCACACCTCACATTCTGTCACTGTATCTAACCCCACACTGTGTGTATCACACCTCACATTCTGTAACTGTATCTCAACCCACACTGTGTGTATCACACCTCACATTGTGTAACTGTATCTCACCCCACACTGTGTGTATCACACCTCACATTGTGTAACTGTATCTCACCCCACACTGGTTGTATCACACCTCACATTGTGTAACTGTATCTCACCCCACACTGTGTGTATCACACCTCACATTCTGTCACTGTATCTCACCCCACACTGTGTGCATCACACCTCACATTCTGTCACTGTATCTAACCCCACACTGTGTGTATCACACCTCACATTCTGTAACTGTATCTCAACCCACACTGTGTGTATCACACCTCACATTGTGTAACTGTATCTCACCCCACACTGTGTGTATCACACCTCACATTGTGTAACTGTATCTCACCCCACACTGGTTGTATCACACCTCACATTGTGTAACTGTATCTCACCCCACACTGTGTGTATCACACCTCACATTGTGTCACTGTAATTCACCCCACACTGTGTGTATCTCACCTCACATTCTGTCACTGTATCTCACCCCACACTGTGTGTATCACACCTCACATTGTGTAACTGTATCTCACCCCACACTGTGTGTATCACACCTCACATTGTGTCACTGTATCTCACCCCACACTGTGTGTATCACACCTCACATTCTGTCACTGTCTCTCACCCCACACTGTGTGTATCACACCTCACATTGTGTCACTGTATCTCACCCCACACTGTGTATCACACCTCACATTCTGTCACTGTATCTAACCCCACACTGTGTGTATCACACCTCACATTCTGTAACTGTATCTCAACCCACACTGTGTGTATCACACCTCACATTGTGTAACTGTATCTCACCCCACACTGTGTGTATCACACCTCACATTGTGTAACTGTATCTCACCCCACACTGGTTGTATCACACCTCACATTGTGTAACTGTATCTCACCCCACACTGTGTGTATCACACCTCACATTCTGTCACTGTATCTCACCCCACACTGTGTGTATCACACCTCACATTGTGTAACTGTATCTCACCCCACACTGTGTGCATCACACCTCACATTCTGTCACTGTATCTAACCCCACACTGTGTGTATCACACCTCACATTCTGTAACTGTATCTCAACCCACACTGTGTGTATCACACCTCACATTGTGTAACTGTATCTCACCCCACACTGTGTGTATCACACCTCACATTGTGTAACTGTATCTCACCCCACACTGGTTGTATCACACCTCACATTGTGTAACTGTATCTCACCCCACACTGTGTGTATCACACCTCACATTGTGTAACTGTATCTCAACCCACACTGTGTGTATCACACCTCACATTCTGTCACTGTATCTCAACCCACACTGTGTGTTTTCTCTACAACAGCAAGAGAACATTCAAAGAGGAGGTTAAATGTTTAAGAGATACAAATGACAAAATCATAGACGAAGAAAAAAAATAGAAAAAATATTAAATGATTACTTTTCACAAGTTTTTACAAAGGAGGACACGGACAACATGCCCCACATGTCAGCCTGTTCCTATCCAGTTTTAAATAACTTTAGCATCACCGAGGCAGAAGTGTTAAAGGGATTAGAAGCTCTTAAACAAATCCCCTGGGCCGGATGAGATCCTCCCAATAGTACTCAAAGAAATGAAAGAAGTTATTTACAAACCGCTAACCAAGATCATGCAACAGTCTCTTGACACAGGGGTTGTACCGACAGAGTGGAAAATTGCAAACGTAATACCGATCCACAAAAAGGGAGACAAAACCGAACCAGGTAACTACAGACCAATAAGCCTGACTTCTATTATATGTAAACTTATGGAAACTATAATAAGATCCAAAATGGAAAATTACCTATATGGTAACAATATCCTGGGAGACAGCCAACATGCAACATCGATAATGGATAATTGCAAAGCATATGACATGATTTATTTAGATTTCCAGAAAGCTTTTGACAAAGTCCCGCATAAAAGATTAATTCTCAAACTGAACACAGTAGGGATTCAAGGAAATGCATGCACATGGATTAGGGAGTGGCTAACATGTAGAAAACAGAATTGTAAACTTGTTTTATTTTCTGGAAGGATAATCCGCCCCTAACCAATACGTCATCAGCAAGCGCATAAAAGCTCTGTGTGTTATTGTTTCGGCTGCTCAGTCAGCGCTGGGTAGCCGAAACAGGAGTCGACCGCTTAGAGCCTGGAGGAAGGGCTGCCCTTAGCCATGGATTCCCTGAGGTTTCCTCCTAAGAATTAAAAATATGTGAGTAGGAGGTTTTTTCTTACCTGAGTGCTGAGCGGTTCGTATTTAGTTCTGCGGAGTGCGTGGTCAGGTTGGAGAGGCTGGGCTGTCTCCCCAGCGCAGTCATGCTCTGGGTGACGGGCCATGTCTCAGTTGCTGATTTTCATTAAATTCAGTATTTGTGGGTAGGTGGCAGAGTGCCACTGTGGAGCGTGTTAATTATTTATTATTATTCATTCATGGTTTGGCGGCACTGGGATGCATGTAACTGTTCATGTATTTCCAGCCGGCCTCGTGCAGGTAGCCGTCGGGCACTCAAGGACAAGATCTCCAGACAAATTTATCTTTCATCGGGCCCTGAGTGTCCTCCACAGTCATCGGGCCCTGAGTGCCCTTCACAATCCATAAATCATCTGCAATTGCAATTGCAATCTTCATCATTCATTCATTGCCATTCACTGAAGCGGATTCTCTGTACTGAAAGTACTGATTAGAGGAGAAACCTCAAAATGGAGTAAGGTAACCAGTGGAGTACCACAGGGATCAGTATTAGGTCCTCTGCTATTCCTAATCTACATTAATGACTTGGATTCTGGTATAGTAAGCAAACTTGTTAAATTTGCAGATGACACAAAAATAGGAGGACTGGCAAACACTGTTGCAGCAGCAAAGGTCATTCAAAATGATTTAGACAAGATTAAAAAATGGGCAGACACGTGGCAAATGACATTTAATAGAGAAAAGTGTAAGGTACTGCACGCAGGCAATAAAAATGTGCATTATAAATATCATATGTGAGATACTGAAATTGAAGAAAGAGTCTATGAAAAAGACCTATGAGTTTATGTTGACTCAGAAATGTCTTCATCTAGACAATGTGGGCAAGCTGTAAAAAAGGCCAACAAGATGCTCGGTTATATTGTGAAAAGTGTTGAATTTAAATCAAGGGAAGTAATGTTAAAACTTTACAATGCATTAGTAAGACCTCATCTTGAATATTGTGTTCAGTTCTGGTCACCTCGCTACAAAAGGATATTGCTGCTCTAGAAAGAGTGCAAAGAAGAGCGACCAGAATTATTCCGGGTTTAAAAGGCATGTCATATCCAGACAGGCTCAAAGAATTGAATCTATTCAGTCTTGAACAAAGAAGACTACGCGGCGATCTGATTCAAGCATTCAAAATTCTAAAAGGTATTGACAATGTTGACCCAAGGGACTTGTTCGACCTGATAAAAAGAAACAAGGACCAGGGGTCACAAATGGAGATTAGACAAAGGGGCATTCAGAACAGAAAATAGGAGGCACTTCTTTACACAGAGAATTGTGAGGGTCTGGAACCAACTCCCCAGTAATGTTGTTGAAGCCGACACCCTGGGAACCTTCAAGAAGCTGCTTGATGAGATTCTAGGATCAATAAGCTACTAACAACCAAACGAGCAAGATGGGCCTCCTCTCGTTTGTAACCTTTCTTATGTTCTTATGTTCAAGCTACCAAATTAATATAAAGAACAAAACAAGAAAACCAGTAGTAACAATCTGGAATATAAACCATTTTGAAAAAATGTAAATTATATTTTCAATACAATAACTTAGATAACATCTAGTTGGAAGAGGTAATGGCATTCAGGCAAATACCCTTGGTAGGTACAAGTGGCACAATGTAGTTGATGATGTCAGAGCTTGGGTCCGCTGTGGTCCATAAGATGTGCAACTCTCGTCTAAGACCAGAATAACATGAGCAGGGTGGGAGTGCCTGCTCATAAACTTCATTGTAGACCTGTACAGATCTGGGGGTTACATGAGGTTTTATTGATGATTGAAGTCAACATGCCATGAGGAGAATCTGAAGTATTCCGATAGAAAATAGTTGTAAGAGACAATTAATGATTTAAAAATGTATATAGTTTTTATAATTGCATTACAACTTATTGAACTATTCACTTTATATCTAATGGATGAAGAGTATCAAGAATGTGAAAAATATTTTAAAAACACAGCTGCTGAGGTATGTAAGATCTTTTTAGATTGAAAAAAATAAAAAATGCTAACCACTATAGGAGCCATCCACCAGAGTCTCCCTGCATTCATTTTGTAATGCCACTCTGAGCTTCTCTCTGGGATTGCTGATGACCATGTTGCAATTTGTAACTTCTTTGGATGTCAAGATACATATCCAGGACATGGCATCATTTCTGTTGTCTCCCAAAACACAGTGAATCTGAAGATCTGACAATGAAATGTGACTTAAACAGAGATATTTTTAAAAGGGTGAAAAAGTAATACACCGTAATATGTAATCATGTGTTAATTTTGAGATCAGATCAGAAGCAGTTATGACATTAGCAAACGTTTACAATAGCAACCATTACTTGTAATTCAGGTAACAATGGAAAATGACATAATGTGTCCAGATAATGATCAAAATGGCAAATATTTTAACATACAATTAAATAATTAATAATTTAACATACAATTAAATACTTTGAAATAAACTTAAAATTTAAAAAAGGTAGAAAAACAAACAAACAAACATATGAACATGTTAGTAAGAACACAGTAAAGTTAATGAACAAACAACAATATAAACCAGAGGCTACTTTCACACATCAATTCTATGTGCTGTCTCAGTTTACTTCCATAATATATATATATATATATATATATATATATATATATATATATATATATATATATATATATATATATATTACACACACACCGGTCAAATGTTTTAGAACACCTCCATTTTTCCAGTTTTTATTGAAATTTACGAAGTTTAATGTCTCAGTGTACACTGAAAATAAAGCATAGAACAAATAAACAATTGGAGATAAAAAAGAAATCATGGAATCGTTTTGTTTAACAAAATTTAATCTAAATTTTTGCCACCTTTTGCAGATATAACAGCCGAACACACTCGTGGCATTCTTTCTACAATGGAAATAAAATATTGTTCGGAAAGTTCTTCCCAACACTGTTGCAGAAGTTCCCACAAATGTGTTGCACTTGTAGGTTGCTTTGCTTTCACCCTTCTGTCCAGTTCATCCCAAACCAGCTCGATGGGGTTTAAGTCTGGAGACTCTGCTGGCCATTCCATGATTTGAGGCCTACTGTCTTGTTCTTTTCTTCTAAGGTAGTTCTGACATAGACTAGAGTTATGTTTTGGGTCATTATCTTGCTGTAGGATGAACCCATGACCAACTAGGCGTATACCAGAGGGTATTGCATGGCGCTGCAAAATGCTGTGGTAGGAGTTTTGGTTCAGGGTGCCACTCACTCTGTGCAAGTCGCCGACTCTGGATCCAGCAAAAGAGCCCCAGACCATCACGCTTCCTCCTCCATGTTTGACAGTTGGTGTCACACACCGAGGAACCATCCTTTCGCCTACTTGACGGCGTACAAAAACCCTGCGTGATGAACCGAAGATTTCAAATTGATTCATCGGTCCATAAGACCTTCTTCCAGTCTTCAGTAGTCCACTGGCGGTGCTTCATGGACCAGGCAAGCCTCTTTTTCTTATTTTGCCATCTTAGCAATGGCTTTCTTACTGCCACTCGAACTGTCAAACCTGCAGCTCGAAGTTTTCTCTTCACAGTTGAAACTGAGACTTGCTTACTTCGACCAGTGTTAAGCTGTGCTTGAAGCTGTTGTCCTGAGAGCCTCCTATCACGCAAGCTGTTGACTTTCAGAAACTTGTCGTCTGATTCTGTTGTGGCTTTGGGTCTGCCAGACCTCTTCCTGTCAGAGTTTCCTCCAGTTTCCAAGTGCCTTTTGATGGTGTAGGAAACTGTACTCACT
This sequence comes from Acipenser ruthenus, assembly GCF_902713425.1. Lineage (NCBI taxonomy): Eukaryota > Metazoa > Chordata > Actinopteri > Acipenseriformes > Acipenseridae > Acipenser > Acipenser ruthenus. The sequence continues at coordinate 2,415,607 of NC_081233.1, forward strand.
GACACCTTGGCTTTCTTTGCAATTTCTCTAAAGGAAAGACCTACACTTTTAAGGGTTATAATGGTCTGTTTGTCTTCCTTTGTTAATTGCCTTTTTCTCGCCATCATGAGAGCAATATACTACTTCCTGCAGTACAATACTGTCCAAATAATGCTTAAGAGGGTGTAGTAACACAGTCTGTTCCAACACTGCTTTTAAACAGACAGAGGGTTTGTAAGTAATCAACAAAAGTTGGGACACCTGTAGGAATTATTAGCATCAACTTTCAAGGCTTAATTTACTTCCATTGCTGCAGAACAGCTGTAAGTTGTTAACCCATTACTTGTTCCCTGAAAATGGCCTTTTTGTATAACTCTGAAATGTACATTATTTTTCACTAAAACACACACACTGAGACACACAGACACACTGAGACCTACACGCTTGCTCATCCTTCTCTAGGCGTGGGTGGGAGGTGGGGGTGGGGGGTACTCCAGGACCAGGGTTGAGCTCATCCTTCACTAGCACAGTGCCTGAGACAAATGCAAAAACTAATCTGCTCTGCCTCGCCTGCACAAACAAATATTATTAAAATACCAGCCTGGAGCTGCTAGCAAAGTGTTATTCATTTGCACCTATCGGCACCTCCCCTATAAAAATATACCATGGTACTTGTTCCAGTGGATTCTGGAACAAGGCACGTTATAATGTTATCAGTGTGAAAGTACAATGGTGTACTGAATAATATATGTATTGTATATGTATACCTATCCTATTTAGACCATCAATGTACTGTACTGTGTTATGGTCCTATAATACTGTATCACCATAGTACAGCATTTTATTTTTTTATTTCTAAAAAGTATCATGGTATCTAATTGCAACACCATACTGTGGTGCTATGTCTAGTGCTATGGTATAGTGTAGCTGTATACCATTGTGTTATTATGGTTGTACTGCATTATAGTACCATAATAGGTCATTGTCCATTGGTGGTATAGGTTGTATACATATATTATACAGCACCATTGAACTTTAACACTGTTACCATCATACCTTGTTCCAAAATCCAGTGGCACAGGAACCATGGTACATTGTTATAGGGTCTTGTCGAAAAGCAGCAATTTTTGTAGCAACAACCTGTCAGTTAGTTAGTTAACTGGCATAATAATGATTTGATAAATACATCAGAAACATTTATTAACACAGCTGCTCACTCAGGGCCTAGTATTGCTGTTTGACAGATACTACCCTTTATTAAGAGACCTGCACTCAAGGAACAGGCAAATTGCAGCCTGTGTGTCCAGCATCTGGTTGTTCAATAGCAGCCTCTTCTTAACACAGAGCCCCCCAATACATTTTCTATTTCTCTCCAGCATGCCTTCCTGTAATTATGTGTGTTTAAAATACACTGTAAAAGACTATAAGATGGATAATGAACAAAAGGAAGTACTTGAATTGAATTACAGTCTGTGACAGGAATGGCTGAGGGTCTGACGTCACGGCAGAAAAAGGGACAACAAAATAAAAAAGGTATGATGCAGTGGCGCGGGCGCCGTTTTATTTAAAGCAACCAAAAATAAAATAAATATTTCAAACAGAAAACACTCGCTCACAGAGCAAAATAAAAGGTTAAACAGAAACAAATCAAGAACACAAAATCCAAAATAAATAAACCATACAGGTCAGGCTGGGCAGTCGCTGTCACTGTTCCTGTATGCTATGATTTAGTTTCGTTTTTAAATAAACCTTCTCTCGCTCTCCGTCTCTCTGCTCTCTCTGCTCGCTCTCTCCTCTCTATCACCCACCCTGAACTAGAGAGCTGCAGGCTTTTATATCATGGCCGAGGGGTTTAACTAATTAGTAAATCATCCTATTACCCCTCGGCCACAATCTGTACGGGTTTATTAATTATTACTCCTGGCAGAGGACGAGCACCGATCTCGCCTCTGCCAGGACACGTTGTAAAAATAAACAAAACAATAACACGGCGCTACGCCGTCATTTAATCAAAACAATAAAACATACGGCGCTCGCCGACATAAATACAATACACTAAGAATAAATAAACAATACAAAACAATCTGCACAGGGGCGGAGGGGGAGACCCCGATCTAAAATAAATAAACAATGTACAGGGCTGCTCGCCCTGTTACATATCCCCCTCCTTGTGCGAAGCACACATGGCCCCAACGGCCACCTCCCCCCTCAGTCTCAATGTCCCGGAAGAGGGGGAAGCAAGTTGTTTCCGGGGGGTGGCCATGGTGGAATCTCCGGCACCCCCCAATTTTTCGTGGCCGGCAGCTCCCTCTTCCGGGGCTCCCTCCACACTCTCTCCTGCCGCGAAAGTGCGGCTGGGGGAGCTGGTCTCCTGACCTTCCCCCTCCTCTTCATGGCCAGCAGTTCCCCTCCGTGGGGCTCTGACCACCCAAACTCCTGCCGCGAAAGTGCGGCTGGGGGATCTGGTCTCCTGACCTCCCCCCCTTTCTTGATGGCCGGCAGCTCCCCTCCGTGGGTCTCCGACCACAGTGTAGGGACCCCAGGTGAAGCAGGATCCCTGGCGACCCCAGGCGACGGCAGCGGACCCTCGGGAGGCGACGGCAGCGGACCCTCGGGAGGCGATGGCAGCGGACCCTCGGGAGGCGACGGCAGCGGACCCTCGGGAGGCGACGCAGGACCGGCAGCAACCCTAGGAGATGCAAGGGAGACACAGGCGACCCTAGGCGATGCCGACGGCGGGAGGGGAGCCCCTGGCCATGAAGGCGGCAGCAGGAGCTCCACTTCTCCCAATGGTGGTGGTGGAGGTAGAGGTAGCTCCTGCTCCTCTCCTCCTGACGGTAAAGGCGGCAGGGGCTCCTCCTCTTCTGGCAGCCAAGGCGGCAGGGGCTTCTCCCCTTCTGGCGGCCAAGGCGGCAGGGGCTCCTCCCCTTCTGGCGGCCAAGGCTCCTCCCCTTCTGGCGGCCAAGGCGGCAGGGGCTCCTCCCCTTCTGGCGGCCAAGGCGGCAGGGCTTCCTCCCCTTCAGGCTGCGAAGGCGGCAGGGCTTCCTCCCCTTCAGGCTGCGAAAGCGGCAGGGCTTCCTCCCCTTCAGGCTGCGAAGGCGGCAGGTCTTCCTCCCCTTCAGGCGGCCAAGGCGGCAGGGCTTCCTCCCCTTCAGGCGGCCCAGGCGGCAGGGCTTCCTCCCCTTCAGGCGGCCAAGGCTCCTCCCCTTCAGGCTGCCAAGGCGGCAGGGGCTCCTCCCCTTCAGGCGGCCCAGGCGGCAGGGCTTCCTCCCCTTCTGGCGGCCAAGGCTCCTCCCCTTCAGGCTGCCAAGGCGGCAGGGGCTCCTCCCCTTCTGGCGGCCAAGGCGGCAGGGCTTCCTCCCCTTCAGGCTGCGAAGGCGGCAGGTCTTCCTCCCCTTCAGGCGGCCAAGGCGGCAGGGCTTCCTCCCCTTCAGGCGGCCCAGGCGGCAGGGCTTCCTCCCCTTCAGGCGGCCCAGGCGGCAGGGCTTCCTCCCCTTCAGGCGGCCCAGGCGGCAGGGCTTCCTCCCCTTCAGGCTGTGAAGGCGGCTCCTCCCCTTCTGGCAGCGAAGGCGGCTCCTCCCCTTCTGGCAGCGAAGGCGGCTCCTTCCCTTCTGGCAGCGAAGGCGGCAGGGGTGCCTCCCCTTCTGGCTGCAACAGGGAAACCAGCAGGCATGTTCCCTCTGCTGGCGGTGGTGGTGGGAGCGACATGTCGTCCTCCCATGGAGACGGAGGTGGCACCAGCAGGTATTCTCCCTCTGCTGGTGGTGGGAGCGATACGTCGTTCTCCCACGGCGGTGGAGGTGGAACCAGCAGGTATGCTCCCTCTGCTGGCGGAGGTGGGAGCGACTCACAGTCCTCCCACGGAGACGGAGGTGGCACCAGCAGGTACTCTCCCTCTGCTGGCGGAGGTGGGAGAGACACCCAGTCCTCCCAGGGCGGTGGAGGTGGCACCAGCAGGAACTCTCCCTCTGCTGGCAGGTACCTGGGCTGTGGACCTTCGGCCTTCCCCTTCTTGGGCCGTGGACGCACCGACTCCCCCCTCTTGGGCCGTGGACACACCGACTCCCCCCTCTTGGGCCGTGGACGCACCGACTCCCCCCTCTTGGGCCGTGGACGCACCGACTCCTCCCTTTTAGGCGCAGGACGTTCGGGCTCCTCCCTTTTAGGCGCAGGACGTTCGGGCTCCTCCCTTTTAGGCGCAGGACGTTCAGGTTCCTCCCACTCCAGGTCCGTATCTTTGAAGACCTCCAGGCAGTGGTGCTCCTCATGCCCGTATCTCATGCAGTTGGTGCACCACTCCTCTTCCCCTCGTTCCACTTTTCCTCTCTGCCTCCTCCTCCTCCTCCTCACCTCTGTCTGTGTCCCCTCCTCCTGCCATATGGGGAAGGTGCCAGGGGAAATGTGCCATGGCTCCCCACAGTTAAAACACCACTCCTCCCCTAACAGGCAGGTATGGCAGACTTGCTGCGGCTGTTGCTGCTGCAGCGGCTGCTGTCTCCTCATCCTTCTTCCTCCCATCTTCCTCTTCAGTCTCCTTTTCTTCACTCCACACACTCAAATAAATGAAAAAAAAATTAAAAAGATGCAGTACCCTCTTCTGCATGCGTCCTGGAGGCGCTGCGATCCCACCGCTGCCACCACGTGTGACAGGAATGGCTGAGGGTCTGACGTCACGGCAGAAGAAGGGACAACAAAATCAAAAAGGTATGATGCAGTGGCGCGGGCGCCGTTTTATTTAAAGCAACCAAAAATAAAATAAATATTTCAAACAGAAAACACTCGCTCACAGAGCAAAATAAAAGGTTAAATAAAAACAAATCACGAACACAAAATCCAAAATAAATAAACCATACAGGTCAGGCTGGGCAGTCGCTGTCACTGTTCCTGTATGCTATGATTTAGTTTTGTTTTTAAATAAACCTTCTCTCGCTCTCCGTCTCTCTGCTCTCTCTCTGCTCGCTCTCTCCTCTCTATCACCCACCCTGAACTAGAGAGCTGCAGGCTTTTATATCATGGCCGAGGGGTTTAACTAATTAGTAAATCATCCTATTACCCCTCGGCCACAATCTGCACGGGTTTATTAATTATTACGCCTGGCAGAGGACGAACACCGATCTCGCCTCTGCCAGGACACATTCTAAAAATAAACAAAACAATAACACGGCGCTACGCCGTCATTTAATCAAAACAATAAAACATACGGCGCTCGCCGACATAAATACAATACACTAAGAATAAATAAACAATACAAAACAATCTGCACAGGGGCGGAGGGCGAGACCCCGATCTAAAAATAAATAAACAATGTACAGGGCTGCTCGCCCTGTTACACAGTCATTTAGTTACTAATGCATTAACAAAGAAATCATTTTGTGAAAGCAGCAATGAATATGCCCATTTCTCCATTCCGTTTCAAAATGTTCTGTATCTGCGTCTCTCCAACACCAAATTTTTCAGTCATTTTCTGTCTTTCCAAGTTCAGTAACTTTAATTCTCTCATCAATGGTCAGATCCTTTCGTTTCTCCATGTTTTCTCTATTCCTTTACAAGAGAGCAACAGATAAAAGCCCATTAAAATGGTTGCGAGTCCATTGCTGGGCACGAAAATTGCGGTCACTGGTCGTGTTAGACAGGTGGTCTCTTAATACGGGTAAATAAAAGAAGAAATATCATTGTGTGGCACGAGGACGGAGTGCCTCGCAAGCCTTTATAGCCCCAACCTAAAAATGGCTAATATGTCACTCATTGTAACTAATGTAGTCTGCCAATTTATGCCACCCAGTGCTTTACAGGGCACTAGGACCCTAGATAAGATTAGATAAAATGTTAAAACTTTATCCCCTTCTAACCACAGGTTCAAATTCTGACTAGCTTAAAGCAGTTTGCATTGCCAAACCAAACCAAGCAAGAGTGCAAGAGACAGCTTTTAAAAGTAATTACAGCAATGGGTTTATTGCACGAAACAGTAGAACATACAGGGTAGAAAGACTCCACCACTTGGCTAGGAGCCAAAGTAACAAAGAAAAAGATAAACGGGGCTCCCTCTGTTGGCTCAGAGCCAAAGTAGCAAAAAAACAAAAATACACCACAAAAAATATAATGTTCAATCAAAAACACAGGAGTAAAGTGCAATTCATGTGCAAACGCATATCCAGCGTCCTCCCGTGGCAGACAGTCCGGCACCGGATAACCGAACATCTCCCCAATTGGAATCACAACTAAAGAAAATAAACAACAAAACACACAGGAATCAAACACAAATCCAAACCATAATTCTCGCTACAGTCGCTCCCACCCTATACTCCAGCTCCCCCTCCCTCACCTTCTATAGTTTGTGGGCTTGCTATAAAAACAGTGCAATAATGGCTATCTTTAATTTACATAAACAGACGAAGAAATGGAATCCAATTATGGCCAGACACAAAATACCAAAAACAGTAAAATACGCATCCAACGACAAACAACAAGACAAGGCTAAAAGTACGGGATTTTTCTTCCTCAAAAAAACGAAACTAGATTAGAATAGCACTTATCTCAGGTACACAATTCAATGTTAATTACATCAGTTCGGGGTGACTAAATGAATCGAAAGCTGCAGCATGCAAAGGAACAAACGTGTATGAAAAATAAAATAAAAATAAAAAAGAGAAAACAACACATATTTAAATGCACACGTGGGTACATAATCCTAACACTAAATGAGAAATGCTGCAGCCCCATTCGTCACCCCGTGTGACAATTGGGATGAACTTAAAGTGTTCACATGAGCAGGTGGTCTTTAAATAAAGGTGAAGTGCCGCTTATTCAAGTTTACCATGGCAATACCCTTGTAAACTGTGGTAATAACACAGCATACCAGAGGAAATCATTGTAAATCACAGTCATTTAGAGTAAACCATGGTGAACGTGAATAAGGGTCACAGGATCAGGTTTGAATCCTTGGATATGAGGCTTAAAACAAACAACTTTTTCCTCTGGTAATAATTACAGTTTGATTATTTTTAATATAAAAAATGCAATTCTTGATATCAGAGTATTACAGAACGACGATAGTCACATTAGACACAGGAAAGGTGATTACGAACACAAAAGAAAGTAAAATAAACATGAAAAAGAAATAAATACAAAGTGTGAAATTAACCAGTCAGATAAAGCAAACGTGACTATTCCCTGTGTCTGGATCGTCTACAATGTGTCACACAGTGGTAGGGATGCACTTTGTTGTAGAGATACAGTGTAAAATACAGCAGAAATAATTTACACTAACTGAAACACGGGGTGTATAAAGAGGAGATATACTGAACCAGCAGAAAATAAAGTTAAACAACAAGGAAGCTAGCTCTGTAAACAAACAATAAAGCAAATAGGTACAGTAAATAAAAAGAAGAGGATCAGTAATACAAATCAAATAAATAAACAGCAATCAAAATAATGAGAAGAAACAATAATCGATGCTCAGGTCCTAGAAGACAAGAAACACAAAGAGTGAGACAGAACGGCATTTCAAACTGGAACCTAAATTGAAATAAATGAAAGTTTAAATGAACCATCCTTAGCTACAATGAATAATGGTGCTTAAATACCCGCATGCGCATCAAACAATTGGATTATATTAAGAATAAATTGCAGCCAGTCACTATTTTCTGTTTATTAATATTCAATCGTCAATATTATCATGCAAATACAATCAAAGCATCATCCCGTTGCTCTATTGATAAATTAATAGAATCGTACATTTAGACATAAACCCATTTAAAAACATCTTCATAAACAACCAGGTGAACCGGTTTACCTGATCAGTTTGTAGTTAAGAACGACCCCGGAAGACAAAAACAGACTCGGCATTCACCATTCCTCAAACTAGCTACCACATCCATTTTATATAAGAACATAAGAACATAAGAAAGTTTACAAACGACAGGAGGCCATTTGGCCCATCTTGCTCGTTTGGTTGTTAGTAGCTTATTGATCCCAGAATCTCATCAAGCAGCTTCTTGAAGGATCCCAGGGTGTCAGCTTCAACAACATTACTGGGGAGTTTGTTCCAGACCCTCACAATTCTCTGTGTAAAAAAGTGCCTCCTATTTTCTGTTCTGAATGCTCCTTTGTCTAATCTCCATTTGTGACCCCTGGTCCTTGTTTCTTTTTTCAGGTCGAAAAAGTCCCCTGGGTCGACATTGTCTATACCTTTTAGAATTTTGAATGTTTGAATCAGATCGTCGCGTAGTCTTCTTTGTTCAAGACTGAATAGATTCAATTCTTTTAGCCTGTCTGCACATGACATGCCTTTTAAACCCGGGATAATTCTGGTCGCTCTTCTTTGCACTCTTTGCAGCAATATCCTTTTTGTAGCGAGGTGACCAGAACTGAACACAATATTCTAGGTGAGGTCTTACTAATGCATTGTACAGTTTTAACATTACTTCCCTTGATTTAAATTCAACACTTCTCACAATATATCCGATCATCTTGTTGGCCTTTTTTATAGCTTCCCCACATTGTCTAGATGAAGACATTTCTGAGTCAACATAAACTCCTAGGTCTTTTTCATAGATTCCTAATTCAATTTCAGTATCTCCCATATGATATTTATAATGCACATTTGTATTGCCTGCATGCAGTACCTTACACTTTTCTCTATTAAATGTCATTTGCCATGTGTCTGCCCAGTTCTGAATCTTGTCTAGATCATTTTCAATGACCTTTGCTGCTGCAACAGTGTTTGCCACTTTTTTGTGTCATCTGCAAATTTAACAAGTTTGCTTACTATACCAGAATCTAAATCATTAATGTAGATTAGGAATAGCAGAGGACCTAATCCTGATCCCTGTGGTACACCAGTGGTTACCTCGCTCCATTTTGAGGTTTCTCCTCTAATTAGTACTTTCTGTTTTCTACATGTTAACCTCTCCCCAATACATGTGCATGCATTTCCTTGAATCCCTACTGCGTTCAGTTTGAGAATTAATCTTTTATGCGGGACTTTGTCAAAAGCTTTCTGGAAATCTAAATAAACCATGTCATATGCTTTGCAATTATCCATTATCGATGTTGCATCCTCAAATAGGGGTTCCTAGTATCTTCCTTGTGCATGTTCCTAGTGTCCCACATGTTACATTCCACCCCCGCTAAATGAATCAATGCCCCATCAATTACCCCAAGGAAACTTGCCAAGTGTGAAAACAAGCATAAGGGACATTGCTACAGTTGCTGGATAACCTGGACACAGGAAGATCTGTAACCTGAATTTTTACCTCCGCCCCTACCTGCTGGCCATGAGACATTGCAGCTTGTGGAAGATGATGAGGGTTGGGATGGAAGCCTGCTGTGGTCTCCTTTGTCCGTCTAGTTGGTTCATTCAATACAGGGAACTCCTCAATGTCAGGAACAAGCATCATCCTCTCTGCTGGGTTATCTTGTTGGTCAAGTGGCATCCACTGCACATCTAAAATAATGGCGTCTTCATCAGAATCACAATCCTCCATGCTAAAATAATCAAAGGGAATACCTGGATCTAAGACCTCATTCTCCTCTTCCCCGGGTAGTGAGCAGTGTGTTGGACACAGCTCAGCTCAGTCCAATGGACTTGCTTCACTGGCCAAGCGACCTCTACTGGAGCAATCGAATACACAGGTCCCTGGTCAGTGGGACATCGTACAACTCGGTAAAGGGTAGGGTTCCAGGTCCTGGATTTTATTAGGTCCTCTTCTCCAATGATCTTTCTGGTAAACAAGCTGGCCCTCCTAAAGCACAATCCCTCACCTTGTTGTTATGAGCCTCCCCCCTCTGCTGAGCTGTTGTTTCCATATGGTGTTTAGCACTTTGATACACAGATCTTCAGATTTTCCTGTTGTTCTGCCATCAAGTCTGTACCTCTGCCCCCTGCTGGCCTCTGGCCACATCCTCCAAACAAGAAGTCCATCCACGGTTAATTGAGGTTCTCTGCCAAACATTAAAACACAGGGAGACTGGCCAGTAGACTGATGTGGTGTGGTATTATATGCAAAGAGTACCTGTGGTAAACACTCTGTCCAGCATTGTTTCTTCTCAGAGGGGAGGGTGCGCAAAAGGTCATGTAAGGTCCCGTTGAAGCGTTCGCATTGACCGTTACCTTGCGGCCAATATGGAGTTGTCCTAGTCTTGTGAATGCTGTGCAGTTGGCACAGTTGTCGAATGAGTTCTCCTTCAAAACATCTGCCTTGATCAGAGTGGATCTGTTGTGGGACCCCAGTGGTAGAGAATTCCATCTTCCTCCAAAATCCTATCCCCCTGACGGAATAACTCCAGCACATCCCCGGACAGCTTTGATTAGGCAAATTGTTAGTTGAATTGAGTGTTAATAAATTGAGTTGAAAAAAAGTAATGCAGACACAGGGGGGTCCCCAGGACCAGGATTGAGAACCACTGTTCTAAGGTATATATTAGGCTGTTTCAGAGAACTTTTGAATCCTCAGCAACTCACTGACCTGCCCAGTGGTGGTTACTTATGTTGTCTAAAGTGAACCCACCTGTTAAGCAGTGTGTGCTGGAAAGCCTGGTCAAAACATGGGTGAAGTAAGAGCGCCGTGGCGGTCTTACCTGACAGAGAGAGGTAGCAGGGTTGTGCTAGAGCAGCAGTGTGAGGTAGTGGTTAGGGGGCTCTGGACTCTTGACCCGGAGGAGGGTCGTGGGTTCAGCTCTTACTTTCACTAAAAGCATAGTTTTTTGTATATAATAATATACTATTGTGGATATCAAGAATTGTATTTTTATATAAAAAAAATGAATACTGATAATTCTTGATATTCAGAATTACATTTTTGATATTAACAACAAAAATTGCTGATATTAAGAATTGCATTATTGATATGAGAAATTCAGGAAATTCATTTTCTCAAGATGACAGAAATGTCCTGAAGTAGACCACTTTAATACTCATACACTCCGGGGCCCATGGCTATTAAAGTGCTCTAACTACAGTTTTGCAGTTTTTGAGATACGTGTATTTTTTCTCATCAATACATTCTAATACAGGACAGTAATCTGATTTCTGACCCCAGACAAGTCTGTAACAAACATCTTTCAACTTCAGAAATATATTACAGTGATGTTTATCTAATGAAGTCAGCTGTCAATGTGATGCCACGTTGCAGCTATTTTGTTTAATGTTTTTTATTTATTCAAATTCAAGCCTGTTATGTAAGTGGCAGTGCCATCAGCCCCTCCAGTGCTGTGCTCTTTGATAAATATGTCTGCTTCTCCACTGCAACTCTACAGACCTGCCTCGACAGCTCCACACCAGCAGACACCATGAAGACTCTCCTGCTCGTTTTCTCCCTGGCTCTCCTCTGCGGTTGTGAGTATTTTATTTCTTAGCAGACAATATCATGTTATTTTTTACATACAATTACCCATTTATACCTAGTACAACCCTGCTGCCTCTCTCTGTTCACTGCTCTCTCTCTCTCAGAGTATCACTGTGATCGGAGCTGTTTCTATAGGCTAGCTCTGTCATGCAGGTTTCTGATGGCAATGCAGATCTTTATCAAGGTCAATGCTTTTGTTTCCGAAGAGTTGTGGCTCACAAATAATTTGGGCTGATTGGTGATATTCACCTGGAGTTCTGCTATTTGTCCACTTTGTAAAAATATAATTAGGGCTTCTGGTTTGGGGTTTTTATTTTTGTCACCCTGTGAAGTCCTTTTAAACATGTTTTAAGCCAATTTGCTTTCTTTCTTTCTTTCTTTCTTTTTTTCTTTCTTTCTTTCTTTCTTTCTTTCTTTCTTTCTTTCTTTCTCAAACTCTAATTACTAAAGGAAGTTGTTTGTTTTTACTCTCATATATATCTTGATTGAGTTCATAAACAAGCTTCCCTGTGCGCTTATTCCACCTGATTGTGAGCCTGCATTTCATTCTGGCTTTAGTCTAATCATTGCTTAATTCCGCTTATTATCTTCCACACTTAGTTTCTAGGAGTAGTGCTACTAGTTTGTTTTCTCCTGCTAATTTAACCATGCTTCTCTGTATCTGGCACGCAGGCTTAGCAAATCTTCTTCACTTTTAATTGTTGTTGTTTTCTCTCCTTTTATTACTTATTATTATAATTCAGTTATATTATGATATTTTATTGTATATTTTTCTATTGTATTGAATAGTTTTATTGTTAAGCGCTTTGTGAGGGTGGCTCTCCTTGAAAGATGTTATATAAAATAAAATTTGATTGATTGATTGTACCTGAATTATTCATTTGTAAATACAAATGTCAGCACATGTAATTTACAGAATTCTGAGCCCAGTACTGATTCTCAACATTGTGTTTTTCAGATGCAGAGACACTTGTGTGTCATGTTATTGGTGGAGGTACCATTACATGTCGTGAAGGTCTTGATGTTTGTTTCAGTAAGTCTTTTAAAACAAAGCTTATGTGTTGAAATGGGGGTCACTGTGTCCCAATCGTCCCGTAACATTTATATTATCATATGAGAAAAGGGTAAGAGGGGGAAGCCAGTTTATTTTATTCCAAGCCACTGGTGTCAGACTCCATTCCTGTAGGTCGGTACTGCAGTGTCTGCTGGTTTTCATTCCAACTTCTGCTCTCAATTACTTAATAATATTTTGGGACATAGATTAGGGGTTCAGTGTATCTATCTAATTAAATAATTAGAACAAAGAAGTTATTGAGGAGGACTTGCGTGGAATGAAAACTAGCAGACACTGCACTGCAGGACCAGAGTCTGACTGAGAGAGTGAGAGCACAGTCATTCCCAAACCTGTCCCGGAGTGCCCTCCCCGTAACCCCCCCCCCACTGGTTTTTATTCCAACTGAGCTGCTCTCAATTGAATATTCCAAATTGGGAGAAAACAGGGGTAAAAATAATTGCTGATTCCAAATAAAAAAATATTACAATGAAGTAGCCCACAAGACTTCAGCTTCAGAGAGCGAGACACTCAGTGAGTTACTCAGGCAGAGCTAGAAATGTTTCCATCAAACTGCAAATGAAAGAATTCATGCTTCCTATTTTTTGTCCTTAAAGAACTAATTTTTTTAACTGTTTTTATTTTTCAGAAAAAACTGCTACTATTACAGGTGACGTGATTACGTTTAGAGGATGCATGTTTTCAAAACGTTGTTATGCTGAGCAGAACTGTTGCAAAACCGACAAATGCAATGCATAATTATCATGCTTCCAAATGCATCCTTGAAGGAAATAAAATCTAAAGCATCTTACCCTGTGTCTCTGGTCCTTCTTCTCTGTATGGATAGATTGTATTTGCTTATTAGGAAGACCTGTAATTTGATTGTTTATGGAAGCCCTGAACTGCAAGATGAAAAAAAAAATAGTGGGATTATCTCATACGTACGTGATAATAACTGGTACTATATGATCTCGTACACATGTGATAATAACTGGTACTATATGATAACTATATGATCTCGTACACATGTGATAATAACTGGTACTATATGATAACTATATGATCTCGTACACATGTGATAATAACTGGTACTATATGATAACTATATGATCTCGTACACATGTGATAATAACTGGTACTATATGATAACTATATGATCTCGTACACATGTGATAATAACTGGTACTATATGATAACTATATGATCTTGTAGATACGTGATAATAACTTGTATGTACGAGAAAACTGTATGATCTTTCACATACGAGATAGCTTTCTTGAACATACGACATCACTGTGCACACGCCAGTTATCATCACGCACGTGCCAGTTATCATCGGATAAGCGCCAAATCTCTCACAGTGATTTGCGCTGCCTCTTCATGAAGGACAGGGTATAGTCTCTGGAGTGCGCTGGTTTCTGTCTCTTCATGAAGGACAGGGTATAGTCTCTGGAGGGTGCTGGTTTCTGTCTCTTCATGAAGGACAGGGTATAGTCTCTGGAGGGTGCTGGTTTGTGTCTCTTCATGAAGGACAGGGTATAGTCTCTGGAGGGTGCTGGTTTCTGTCTCTTCATGAAGGACAGGGTATAGTCTCTGGAGGGTGCTGGTTTCTCTGTCTTCATGAAGGACAGGGTATAGTCTCTGGAGGGCGCTGGTTTCTGTCTCTTCATGAAGGACAGGGTATAGTCTCTGGAGGGCGCTGGTTTCTGTCTCTTCATGAAGGACAGGGTATAGTCTCTGGAGGGTGCTGGTTTCTGTCTCTTCATGAAGGACAGGGTATAGTCTCTGGAGGGCACTGGTTTCTGTCTCTTCATGAAGGACAGGGTATAGTCTCTGGAGGGTGCTGGTTTCTGTCTCTTCATGAAGGACAGGGTATAGTCTCTGGAGGGTGCTGGTTTCTGTCTCTTCATGAAGGACAGGGTATAGTCTCTGGAGGGCGCTGGTTTCTGTCTCTTCATGAAGGACAGGGTACAGTCTCTGGAGGGCGCTGGTTTCTGTCTCTTCATGAAGGACAGGGTATAGTCTCTGGAGGGGACTGGTTTCTGTCTCTTCATGAAGGACAGGGTACAGTCTCTGATGAGCGCTGGTTTCTGTCTCTTCATGAAGGACAGGGTACAGTGTCTGGAGGCCGCTGGTTTCTGCCTCTTCATGAAGGACAGGGAACAGTGTCTGATGATCGCTGGTTTCTGTCTCTTCATGAAGGACAGTGTATAGTCTCTGGAGGGTGCTGGTTTCGGTCTCTTCATGAAGGACAGGGTACAGTGTCTGGAGGGCGCTGGTTTCTGTCTCTTCATGAAGGACAGGGTACAGTCTCTGGTGAGCGCTGGTTTCTGTCTCTCATGAAGGACAGGGTATAGTCTTTGGAGGGTGCAGGTTTCTGTCTCTTCATGAAGGACATTGTACAGTCTCTGGTGAGCGCTGGTTTCTGTCTCTTCATGAAGGACAGGGTACAGTGTCTGGAGGGCGCTGGTTTCTGTCTCTTCATGAAGGACAGGGTACAGTGTCTGGAGGGCGCTGGTTTCTGCCTCTTCATCTGCACCTGGCTTTGAGCAGTGAGCTGTAGTTTGATGGCACTTGAGTTGATCTTCACTGTGGCCTGCAGCTCCTTCATCCTCTTTATCTTCTCGCTGTGGAAAGTGACGACCGGACCGGGGACCGGGGGGCGGGTGGGGGGGAGGAGGGGGAGGCCGGGCTGGTTGAGCCTGGTCTGGTTGCGACCCCGTCCTCCCCGCAGGACCCTGCAGCAGAGCGGCGGTGATTTTCTCGGGGGCCAATTGAATGTGCGGGGCCAGAGGGGGGTACTTGGGTTTGGATTCACCTGGGTGTGGGTTTTGTCTGCCTGGGGGTGTGTTTGACCGTGTCTGCCTGTGTGTTTGTGTGTGTGTGTGTATATGTGTGTGAGTGTGTCTGCCAGTGTGTGTGTGTGTGTGTGTGGTCTGTGTGTGTTTGTCTGCCTGGGTGTGTTTGTGTGTGTGTGTGTGTGTGTGTGTGTGGTCTGTGTGTGTTTGTCTGCCTGGGGGTGTGTGTGAGCATGTCTGCCTGTGTGTGTGTGTATATGTGTGTGTGTTTGTCTGCCTGTGTGTGTGTGTGTGGTCTGTGTGTGTTTGTCTGCCTGGTGGTGTGTGTGAGCATGTCTGCCTGTGTGTGTGTGTTTGTGTGTGTGTGTGTGTGTTTGACTGCCTGTGTGTGTGTGTCGACTGTGTGTGTGTGTGTGTGGTGTGTGTGTCTTTGTCTGCCTGGGTGTGTGTGTGTCTGCCAGGGTGTGTCTGTCTGGGTGTCTCTATGTGTGTGCGTGTCTCTCCCTAAGTGGGTGTGTGTCAGCCTGGTGTGTGTGTGTCTGCCTGCCTGTGTGTGCGTAAGTGATAGAGTGTCACTGTGTGTGTGTCTGCCTGAGGGTGTGTGTGTGAGTGAGAAATTGTCACTGCGTGTGTTTGTGTGTTTATGTGTGTGGGTAAGAGAGTGTCACTGCGTGTGTGTGTGTGTGTGTGTGTGAGTGAGTGTCTCACTGTGTTTGTGTGTGTGTGTTTGTGAGTGAGAGGGAGTGTGTTTGTGTGTGTGTGTGTGTGAGTGAGTCTCACTGTGTGTGTGTGTGTGTGAGTGAGTGAGTGAGTCTCTCTGTGTGTGTGTGAGAGAGTGAGTCTCAATGTGTGTTTGTGAGAGAGTGAGTCTCACTGTGTGTGAGTCTCACTGTGTTTGTGTGTGTGTGTGTGAGTGAGAGGGAGTGTGTTTGTGTGTGTGTGTGTGAGTGAGTCTCACTGTGTGTGTGTGTGTGTGTGTGAGTGAGTCTCTCTGTGTGTGTGAGAGAGAGTGAGTCTCACTGTGTGTGAGTCTCACTGTGTGTGTGTGTTTCTGAATGAATCTTCACTGCGACCAGCAGCTCCTTCATCTCCTTCATCTTCTCGCTGTGGAAAGTGACGACCGGCCTGGGGACCGAGGGGCGGGAGGGGTGGAGGAGGGTGAGGGTGCGTCTGCCTGTGTGTGTGTGTCTGAGAAAGTCTCACTGTGTGTGTGTTTGTGTGTGTGGTTAAGAGAGTGTCACTGTGTGTGTGTGTGTGTGTGGGTAAGAGAGTGTCACTCTGTGTGTGTGTGTTTGTGTGTGTGGGTAAGAGAGTGTCACTGTGTGTGTGTGTGTGAGTGAGTCTTACTGTGTTTGTGTGTGTGTGTGAGTGAGTGAGTCTCACTGTGTGTGTGTTTCAAAATGAATCTTCACTGCGTCCAGCAGCTCCTTCATCTCCTTCATCTTCTCGCTCATCCTTCTCTTGGTGTGGGTGGGAGGTGGGGGTGGGGGGTACTCCAGGACCAGGGTTGAGCTCATCCTTCACTAGCACAGTGCCTGAGGCAAATGCAAAAACTAAACTGCTCTGCCTCACCTGCACGAACAAATATTATTAAAATACCAGCCTGGAGCTGCTAGCGAAGTGTTATTCATTTGCACCTATCGGCACCTCCCCTATAAAAATATACCATGGTACTTGTTCCAGTGGATTCTGGAACAAGGCACGTTATAATGTTATCAGAGTGAAAGTACAATGGTGTACTGAATAATATATGTATTGTATATGTATACCTATCCTATTTAGACCATCAATGTACTGTACTGTGTTATGGTCCTATAATACTGTATCACCATAGTACAGCATTGTATTTTGTTATTTCTAAAAAGTATCATGGTATCTAATTGCAACACCATACTGCGGTGCTATGTCTAGTGCTATGGTATAATGTAGCTGTATACCATTGTGTTATTATGGTTGTACTGCATTATAGTACCATAATATGTCATTGTCCATTGGTTGTATAGGTTGTATACATATATTATACAGCACCATTGAACTTTAACAATGTTACCATCATACCTTGTTCCAAAATCCAGTGGCACAGGAACCATGGTACATTTTTATAGGGTCTTGTCGAAAAGCAGCAATTTTTGTAGCAACAACCTGTCAGTTAGTTAGTTAACTGGCATAATAATGATTTGATAAATACATCAGAAACATTTATTAACACAGCTGCTCACTCAGGGCCTAGTATTGCTGTTTGACAGATACTACCCTTTATTAAGAGACCTGCACTCAAGGAACAGGCAAATTGACACACACACTGAGACACACACACACACACAAACACACACACACACACTGAAACACACACACAGACACACACACACACTGAGACACACACACACACAAACACACACACACTGAAACACACACACAGACACACACACACACTGAGACACACACACACTGAAACACACACACACACACAAACACACACACACTGAAACACACACACACACACTGAGACACACACACACACACACACACACTGAGACACACACACACAGAGACACACACACACACTGAGACACACACACACACAGACACACACTGAGACACACACACACACTGAGACACACACACACTGAGACACACACACTGAGACACACACACACTGAGACACACACACACTGAGACACACACTGGGACACACTGAGACACACACACTTAGACACACACACTGAGACACACACACACACACAAACACACACACACTGAAACACACACACTGAGACACACTCACAGACAAACACTGAGACACACACACACACACACACTGAGACACACACACTGAGACACACACAAACACACACACACTGAAACACACACACTTAGACACACACACAGACACACACTGAGACACACACACACACTGAGACACACACACTGAGAGACACACACAGACACACACTGAGACACACACACACACTAAGACACACACACACACACTGAGACACGCACACATACACTGAGACACACACACTGAAACACACACACTGAGACACACACATAGACACACACACTGAAACACACACACTGAGACACACACACACACTGAGAGACACACACACACACATTGACACACACACACTGATACACACAAACACATAGACACACACACATACACTGAAACACACACTGAGACACACACACTGAGAGACACACACTGAGACACACACACAAACACACATTGAGACACACACACACAGAGACACACTCTGAGACACACACACACTGAGACACACACACACACACTGAGAAACACACACAGAAACAAAGACACAGACAGACACACACAGACTAAAACACGCACACACACAGACATACACACACTGAGACACACACACACTGAGACACAACACACACACTGAAACACACACACATACTGAGACACACACACACACACTGAAACACACACACACAGAAACACACACACACACTGAGAGAGACACCCACAGACACACACACTGAAACACACACACTGAGACACACACACACACTGAGACACACACACACACTGACACACACACACACACTGAGACACACACACACACACACACAGATACACACAGACACACACATACACTGAAACACACACAGACACAAACACACTGAGACACACACACACACTGAGTCACACACACTGAGACACACACACAAACACACACTGAGACACACACACACTGAGGCACACACACTGAGGCACACACACTGAGAAACACACACAGAAACACACACAGAGACACACAGACTGAGACACACACAGACTGAGAGAGACACACACACAGACACACACACTGAAACACACACACTGAGAGAGACACAGACACAGACACACACACACTGAAACACACACACTGAGACACACACACATACACACTGAGACACACACACACACTGACACACACACACACACTGAGGCACACACACACTGAGAAACACACACAGACACACACACACTGAAACACACACTCTGAGACACACACACACACTGAGACACACAAACACACTGAGACACATACACAGACACACACTGAAACACACACATACTGAGACACAGACACACTGAGATACAAACACATACACTACCGGTCAAAAGTTTTAGAACACCTCCATTTTTCCAGTTTTTGTTGAAATTTACGCAGTTCAATGTCTCAGTGTACTCTGAAATTAAAGCATAGAACAAATAAACAATTGGAGATAAAAAAAGAAATCATGGAATCGTTTGGTTTAACAAAATTTTATCTAAATTTTTGACTCACCAAAGTAGCCACCTTTTGCAGATATAACAGCCGAACACACTCGTGGCATTCTTTCTACAATGGAAATCAAATATTGTTTGGAAAGTTCTTCCCAACACTGTTGCAGAAGTTCCCACAAATGTGTTGCACTTGTAGGTTGCTTTGCTTTCACCCTTCTGTCCAGTTCATCCCAAAACAGCTCGATGGGGTTTAAGTCTGGATACTCTGCTGGCCATTCCATGATTTGAAGCCTACCGTCTTGTTCTTTTCTTCTAAGGTAGTTCTGACATAGCCTGGAGGTATGTTTTGGGTCATTATCTTGCTGTAGGATGAACCCCTGACCAACTAGGCGTATACCAGAGGGTATTGCATGGCGCCTCAAAATGCTGTGGTAGTAGTTTTGGTTCAGGGTGCCACTCACTCTGTGCAAGTCGCCGACTCTGGATCCAGCAAAAGAGCCCCAGACCATCACGCTTCCTCCTCCATGTTTGACAGTTGGTGTCACACACCGAGGAACCATCCTTTCACCTACTCGACGGCGTACAAAAACCCTGCGTGATGAACCGAAGATTTCAAATTTTGATTCATCGGTCCATAAGACCTTCTTCCAGTCTTCAGTAGTCTTCATGGCCCAGGCAAGCCTCTTTTTCTTATTTTGCCATCTTAGCAATGGCTTTCTTACTGCCACTCGACCTGTCAAACCTGCAGCTCAAAGTCTTCTCCTCACAGTTGAAACTGAGACTTGCTTACTTCGACCAGTGTTAAGCTGTGCTTGAAGCTGTTGTCCTGTGAGCCGCCTATCACCCAAGCTGTTGACTCTCAGAAACTTGTCGTCTGATTCTGTTTGTTCCCTGAGAATGGCCTTTTTGTATAACTCTGAAATGTACATTATTTTTCACTAAAACACACACACTGAGACACACACAGAGACACACACATACAGACACACACAGACAATGAGACACACACACACTGAGACAGACACACACACACAGAGACACTGAGACACACACACACACAGACACTGAGACACACACACTGAGTAACACACACAGAGACACACACATACACTGAGACACACACACACTAAAACACACACACTGAGACACACACAGACACACTGAGACCTACACGCTTGCTCATCCTTCTCTAGGCGTGGGTGGGAGGTGGGGGTGGGGGGTACCCCAGGACCAGGGTTGAGCTCATCCTTCACTAGCACAGTGCCTGAGGCAAATGCAAAAACTAAACTGCTCTGCCTCGCCTGCACGAACAAATATTATTAAAATACCAGCCTGGAGCTGCTAGCGAAGTGTTATTCATTTGCACCTATCGGCACCTCCCCTATAAAAATATACCATGGTACTTGTTCCAGTGGATTCTGGAACAAGGCACGTTATAATGTTATCAGTGTGAAAGTACAATGGTGTACTGAATAATATATATTGTATATGTATACCTATCCTATTTAGACCATCAATGTACTGTACTGTGTTATGGTCCTATAATACTGTATCACCATAGTACAGCATTGTATTTTTTTATTTCTAAAAAGTATCATGGTATCTAATTGCAACACCATACTGCGGTGCTATGTCTAGTGCTATGGTATAGTGTAGCTGTATACCATTGTGTTATTATGGTTGTACTGCATTATAGTACCATAATAGGTCATTGTCCATTGGTGGTATAGGTTGTATACATATATTATACAGGACCATTGAACTTTAACACTGTTACCATCATACCTTGTTCCAAAATCCAGTGGCACAGGAACCTTGGTACATTTATATAGGGTCTTGTCGAAAAGCAGCAATTTTTGTAGCAACAACCTGTCAGTTAGTTAGTTAACTGGCATAATAAGGATTTGATAAACACATCAGAAACATTTATTAACACAGCTGCTCACTCAGGGCCTAGTATTGCTGTTTGACAGATACTACCCTTTATTAAGAGACCTGCACTCAAGGAACAGGCAAATTGTAGCCTGTGTGTCCAGCATCTGGTTGCTCAATAGCAGCCTCTTCTCAACACAAAGCCCCCCCCAATACATTTTCTATTTCTCTCCAACATGCCTTCCTGTAATTATGTGTGTCTAAAATACACTGTAAAAGACTAGGGCAGCAGTGTGGAGTAGTGGTTAGGGCTCTGGACTCTTGACCGGAGGGTTGTGGGTTCAATCCCCAGTGGGGGACACTGCTGTTGTACCCTTGAGAAAGGTACTTTACCTAGATTGCTCCAGTAAAAACCCAACTGTATAAATGGGTAATTGTGTGTAAAATAATGTGATATATGTATAACGTGATATCTTGTAACAATTGTAAGTCGCCCTGGATAAGGGCATCTGCTAAGAAATTAATAATAACTATAAGATGGATTATGAACAAAAGGAAGTACTGGAATTGAATTACAGTCATTTAGTTACTAATGCATTAACAAAGAAATCATTTTGTGAAAGCAGCAATGAATATGCCCATTTCTCCATTCCATTTCAAAATGTTCTGTATCTGCGTCTCTCCAACACCACATTTTTCAGAAACTTTAATTCTCTCATCAATGGTCAGATCCTTTCGTTTCTCCATGTTTTCTCTATTCCTTTACAAGAGAGCAACAGATAAAAGCCGATTAAAATGGTTGCGAGTCCATTGCTGGGCAGGAAAATTGAGGTCATTGGTCGTGTTAGACAGGTGGTCTCTTAATACAGGTAAATAAAAGCAGAAATATCATTGTGTGGCACGAGGACGGGGTGCCTCGCAAGCCTTTATAGCCCCAACCTAAAAATGGCTAATGTCACTCATTGTAACTAATGAAGTCTGCCAATTTATGCCACCCAGTGCTTTACAGGGCACTAGGACCCTAGATAATATTAGATAAAATGTTAAAACTTTATCCCCTTCTAACCACAGGTTCAAATTCTGACTAGCTTAAAGCAGTTTGCATTGCCAAACCAAACCAAGCAAGAGGGCAAGAGACAGCTTTTAAAAGTACTTACAGCAATGGGTTTATTGCACGAAACAGTAGAACATAAAGGGTAGAAAGACTCCACCACTTGGCTAGGAGCCAAAGTAACAAAGAAAATGATAAACGGGGCTCCCTCTGTTGGCTCGGAGCCAAAGTAGCAAAAAAACAAAAATACACCACAAAAAATATAATAAGCATCCAACAAAAAATCTAATGTTCAATCAAAAACACAGGGGTAAAGTGCAATTCATGTGCAAACGCATATCCAGCGTCCTCCCGTGGCAGACAGTCCGGCACCGGATAACCGAACATCTCCCCGATTGGAATCACAACTAAAGAAAATAAACAACAAAACACACAGGAATCAAACACAAATCCAAACCATAATTCTCGCTACAGTCGCTCCCACCCTATACTCCAGCTCCCCCTCCCTCACCTTCTATAGTTTGTGGGCTTGCTATAAAAACAGTGCAATAATGGCTATCTTTAATTTACATAAACAGACGAAGAAATGGAATCCAATTAAGGCCAGACACAAAATACCAAAAACAGTACAATACGCATCCAACGACAAACAACAAGACAAGGCTAAAAGTACGGGATTTTTCTTCCTCAAAAAAACGAAACTAGATTAGAATAGCACTTATCTCAGGTACACAATTCAATGTTAATTACATCAGTTCGGGGTGACTAAATGAATCGAAAGCTGCAGCACGCAAAGGAACAAACGTGTATGAAAAATAAAATAAAAATAAAAAAGAGAAAACAACACATATTTAAATGCACACGTGGGTACATAATCCTGACACTAAATGAGAAATGCTGCAGCCCCAGTCGTCACCCCGTGTGACAATTGGGATGAACTTAAAGTGTTCACATGAGCAGGTGGTCTTTAAATAAAGGTGAAGTGCCCCTTATTCAAGTTTACCATGGCAATACCCTTGTAAACTGTGGTAATAACACAGCATACCAGATGAAATCATTGTAAATCACAGTCATTCAGAGTAAACCATGGTGAACGTGAATAAGGGTCACAGGATCAGGTTTGAATCCTTGGATATGAGGCTTAAAACAAACAACTTTTTCCTCTGGTAATAATTACAGTTTGATTATTTTTAATATAAAAAATGCAATTCTTGATATCAGAATATTACAGAACGACGATAGTCACATCAGACACAGGAAAGGTGATTACGAACACAAAAGAAAGTAAAAAAAAACATGAAAAAGAAATAAATACAAAGTGTGAAATTAACCAGCAATGCAAAATAAATGTGCAAACAAATATCAAGAAGTCAGATAAAGCAAACGTGACTATTCCCTGTGTCTGGATCGTCTACAGTGTGTCACACAGTGGTAGGGCTGCACTTTGTTGTAGAGATACAGTGTAAAATACAGCAGAAATAATTTACACTAACTGAAACACGGGGTGTATAAAGAGGAGATATACTGAACCAGCAGAAAATAAAGTTAAACAACAAGGACGGTAGCTCTGTAAACAAACAATAAAGCAAATAGGTACAGTAAATAAAAAGAAGAGGATCAGTAATACAAATCAAATAAATAAACAGTAATCAAAATAATGAGAAGAAACAATAATCGACGCTCAGGTCCTAGAAGACAAGAAACACAAAGAGTGAGACAGAACGGCATTTCAAACTTAGCTACAATGAATAATGGTGCTTAAATACCCGCATGCGCATCAAACAATTGGATTATATTAAGAATAAATTGCAGCCAGTCACTATTTTCTGTTTATTAATATTCAATCGTCAATATTATCATGCAAATACAATCAAAGCATCATCCCGTTGCTCTATTGATAAATTAATAGAATCGTACATTTAGACATAAACCCATTTAAAAACATCTTCATAAACAACCAGGTGAACCGGTTTACCTGATCAGTTTGTAGTTAAGAACGACCCCGGAAGACGAAAACAGACTCGGCATTCACCATTCCTCAAACTAGCTACCACATCCATTTTATATAAGAACATAAGAACATAAGAAAGTTTACAAACGAGAGGAGGCCATTTGGCCCATCTTGCTCGTTTGGTTGTTAGTAGCTTACTGATCCCAGAATCTCATCAAGCAGCTTCTTGAAGGATCCCAGGGTGTCAGCTTCAACAACATTACTGGGGAGTTGGTTCCAGACCCTCACAATTCTCTGTGTAAAAAAGTGACTCCTATTTTCTGTTCTGAATGCTCCTTTGTCTAATCTCCATTTGTGACCCCTGGTCCTTGTTTCTTTTTTCAAGTCGAAAAAGTCCCCTGGGTCGACATTGTCTATACCTTTTAGAATTTTGAATGCTTGAATCAGATCGCCGCGTAGTCTTCTTTGTTCAAGACTGAATAGATTAAATTCTTTTAGCCTGTCTGCACATGACATGCCTTTTAAACCCAGGATAATTCTGGTCGCTCTTCTTTGCACTCTTTCTAGAGCAGCAATATCCTTTTTGTAGCGAGGTGACCAGAACTGAACACAATATTCTAGGTGAGGTCTTACTAATGCATTGTACAATTTTAACATTACTTCCCTTGATTTAAATTCAACACTTCTCACAATATATCCGAGCATCTTGTTGGCCTTTTTTATAGCTTCCCCACATTGTCTAGATGAACACATTTCTGAGTCAACATAAACTCCTAGGTCTTTTTCATAGATTCCTAATTCAATTTCAGTATCTCCCATATGATATTTATAATGCACATTTGTATTGCCTGCATGCAGTACCTTACACTTTTCTCTATTAAATGTCATTTGCCATGTGTCTGCCCAGTTCTGAATCTTGTCTAGATCATTTTCAATGACCTTTGCTGCTGCAACAGTGTTTGCCACTTTATTGTGTCATCTGCAAATTTAACAAGTTTGCTTACTATACCAGAATCCAAGTCATTAATGTAGATTAGGAATAGCAGAGGACCTAACACTGATCCCTGTGGTAGTCCACTGGTTACCTCGCTCCATTTTGAGGTTTCTCCTCTAATTAGTACTTTCTGTTTTCTACATGTTAACCTCTCCCCAATACATGTGCATGCATTTCCTTGAATCCCTACTGCGTTCAGTTAGAGAATTAATCTTTTATGCGGGACTTTGTCAAAAGCTTTCTGGAAATCTAAATAAACCATGTCATATGCTTTGCAATTATCCATTATCGATGTTGCATCCTCAAATAGGGGTTCCTAGTATCTTCCTTTTGCATGGTCCTAGTGTCCCACTAGCTACATTCCACCCCCGCTAAATGAATCAATGCCACATCAATTACCCCAAGGAAACTTGCCAAGTGCGAAAACAAGCATAAGGGACATTGCTACAGTTGCTGGATAACCTGGACACAGGAAGATCTGTAACCTGAATTTTTACCTCCGCCCCTACCTGCTGGCCGTGAGACATTGCAGCTTGTGGAAGATGATGAGAGTTGGGATGGTAGCCTGCTGTGGTCTCCTTTGTCCGTCTAGTTGGCTCATTCAATACAGGGAACTCCTCAACATCAGGAACAAGCATCATCCTCTCTGCTGGGTTATCTTGTGGGTCAAGTGGCATCCACTGCACCTCTAAAATAATGGCGTCCTCATCAGAATCACAATCCTCCATGCTAAAATAATCAAAGGGAATACCTGGATCTAAGACCTTATTCTCCTCTTCCCCGGGTAGTGAGCAGTGTGCTGGACACAGCTCAGTCCGATGGACTTGCTTCACTGGCCAAGCGACCTCTACTGGAGCAATCGAATACACAGGTCCCTGGTCAGTGGGACATCATACAACTCGGTAAAGGGTAGGGTTCCAGGTCCCGGATTTTATTGCTTCCTCTTCTCCAATGATCTTTCTGGTAAACAAGCTGGCCCTCCTAAAGCACAATCCCTCACCTTGCTGTTATTAGCCTTCCCCCTCTGCTGAGCTGTTGTTTCCATATGGTGTTTAGCACTTTGATACACAGATCTTCAGATTTTCCTGTTGTTCTGCCATCCAGTCTGTACCTCTGCCCCCTGCTGGCCTCTGGCCACATCCTCCAAACAAGAACTCCATCCACGGTTAATTGAGGTTCTCTGCCAAACATTAAAACACAGGGAGACTGGCCAGTAGAATGATGTGGTGTGGTACTATATGCAAAGAGTACCTGTGGTAAACACTCTGTCCAGCATTGTTTCTTCTCAGAGGGGAGGGTGCGCAAAAGGTCATGTATGGTCCCGTTGAAGCGTTCGCATTGACCGTTATCTTGCGGCCAATATGGAGTTGTCCTAGTCTTGTGAATGCTGTGCAGTTGGCACAGTTCTCGAATGAGTTCTCCCTCAAAACATCTGCCTTGATCAGAGTGGATCTGTTGTGGGACCCCAGTGGTAGAGAATTCCATCTTCCTCCAAAATCCTATCCCCCTGACGGAATAACTCCAGCACATCCCCGGACAGCTTTGATTAGGCAAATTGTTAGTTGAATTGAGTGTTAATAAATTGAGTTGGAAAAAAGTAATGCAGACACAGGGGGGTCCCCAGGACCAGGATTGAGAACCACTGTTCTAAGGTATATATTAGGCTGTTTCAGAGAACTTTTGAATCATCAGCAACTCACTGACCTGCCCAGTGGTGGTTACTTATGTTGTCTAAAGTGAACCCACCTGTTAAGCAGTGTGTGCTGGAAAGCTTGGTCAAAACATGGGTGAAGTAAGAGCACCGTGGCGGTCTTACCTGACAGAGAGAGGTAGCAGGGTTGTGCTAGAGCAGCAGTGTGAGGTAGTGGTTAGGGGGCTCTGGACTCTTGACCCGGAGGAGGGTCGTGGGTTCAGCTCTTACTTTCACTAAAAACATAGTTTTTTGTATATAATAATATACTATTGTGGATATTAAGAATTGTATTTTTATATAAAAAATGAATACTGATAATTCTTGATATTCAGAATTACATTTTTAATATTAACAACAAAAGTTGCTGATATTAAGAATTGCATTATTGATATGAGAAATTCAGGAAATTCATTTTCTCAAGATGACAGAAATGTCCTGAAGTAGACCATTTTAATACTCATACACTCCGGGGCCCATGGCTATTAAAGTGCTCTAACTACAGTTTTGCAGTTTTTGAGATACGTGTATTTTTTTCTCATCAATACATTCTAATACAGGACAGTAATCTGAATTCTGACCCAGACAAGTCTGTGACAAACATCTTTCAGCTTCAGAAATATATTACTTATTAATGAAGTCAGCTGTCAATGTGATGCCACGTTGCAGCTATTTTGTTTAATGTTTTTTATTTATTCAAATTCAAGCCTGTTATGTAAGTGGCAGTGCCAGCAGCCCCTCCAGTGCTGTGCTCTAGTGCTCCAGTGTGCTCCAGTTTATTTTATTCCAAGCCACTGGTGTCAGACTCCATTCTTGTAGGTCGGTACTGCAGTGTCTGCTGGTTTTGATTCCAACTTCTGCTCTCAATTACTTAATAATATTTTGGGACATAGATTAGGGGTTCAGTGTATCTAGCTAATTAAATAATTAGAACAAAGAAGTCATTGAGGAGGACTTGCGTGGAATGAAAACTAGCAGACACTGCACTGCAGGACCAGAGTCTGACTGACTGACACCCCTGCTCCAAATCAATCCCTGCAGCCACGGCACTGGAGAGGCTGTACAGCAGTCATTCCCAAACCTGTCCCGGAGTACCCCCCCCAAACCCCCCCGCCCCGCACCGCCCCGCTGGTTTTTATTCCAACTGAGCTGCTCTCAATTGAATATTCCAAATTGGGAGAAAACAGGGGTAAAAATAATTGCTGATTCCAAATAAAAAAATATTACAATGATGTAGCCCACAAGACTTCAGCTTCAGAGAGCGAGACACTCAGTGAGTTACTCAGGCAGAGCTAGAAATGTTTCCATCAGACTGCAAATGAAAGAATTCATGCTTCCTATTTTTTGTCCTTGTAGAACTAATTTTTTTAACTGTTTTTATTTTTCAGAATATACAGTTGAAGATATTACGTTTAGAGGATGCTTGTTTTCAAAACGTTGTTATGCTGCGCAGTACTGTTGCAAAACCGACAAATGCAATGCATAATTATCATGCTTCCAAATGCATCCTTGAAGGAAATAAAATCTAAAGCATCTTACCCTGTGTATCTGGTCCTTCTTCTCTGTATGGATAGATTGTATTTGCTTATTAGGAAGGCCTGTAATTTGATTGTTTATGGAAGCCCTGAACTGCAAGATGAAAACAAAAATAGTGGGATTAATAACTGGTACTATATGATAACTACATGATCTAGTACACATGTGATAATAACTGGTACTATATGATAACTATATGATCTCGTACACATGTGATAATAACTGGTACTATATGATAACTACATGATCTCGTACACATGTGATAATAACTGGTACTATATGATAACTATATGATCTTGTAGATATGTGATAATAACTTGTATGTACGAGAAAACTGTATGATCTTTCACATACGAGATAGCTTTCTTGAACATACGACATCATTGTGCACACGCCAGTTATCATCACGCACGTGCCAGTTATCATCGGATAAGCGCCAAATCTCTCACAGTGATTTGCGCTGCCTCTTCATGAAGGACAGGGTATAGTCTCTGGAGGGTGCTGGTTTCTGTCTCTTCATGAAGGACAGGGTATAGTCTCTGGAGGGTGCTGGTTTCTGTCTCTTCATGAAGGACAGGGTATAGTCTCTGGAGGGTGCTGGTTTCTGTCTCTTCATGAAGGACAGTGTATAGTCTCTGGAGGGTGCTGGTTTCTGTCTCTTCATGAAGGACAGGGTATAGTCTCTGGAGGGCGCTGGTTTCTGTCTCTTCATGAAGGACAGGGTATAGTCTCTGGAGGGTGCTGGTATCTGTCTCTTCATGAAGGACAGGGTATAGTCTCTGGAGGGCGCTGGTTTCTGCCTCTTCATGAAGGACAGGGTATAGTCTCTGGAGGGCGCTGATTTAAGAATTATATTATGCACTTGCAGTTCTGGCTAAATTTTTAATGATTAAAGCTTTGAATTTTATACTTACAAAATTGTCCACTTTCAAACAAAACAAACCACAGACAATGTGAATTTTATCATTTTATTACACAAAACAGATCTCTAGATAATATTTCAAACAGAAACATACATTTAACTAACATTGGCAACTTTTTCCAGAATGAAAAGTATATTTACCATTGATGAAATACAGGAGGTTGAAAAGGTGTGGTTGCAACAACTCGGGTCTAAACTCAGTCAATGAAGAATTCCACTTGCGTAGCAAAAATCCCAATGGTTAGCCAAAGGTTTTTGATCCGTTCCAGGTTTTGTCAGTGTCTTTGAAGAAGGAAGTGGTGTTCTCTTTGAATCAAAGTTATTGACTATCCCACGTTGATCTTCACTTGAAGTTTTTAATAACAGCGCTCCTTATTGTAAGGTATAGTGAATAAATATAATAATTGTCCAGCTTACGCTACCCAACAAAGTTACCTTGGCTGACAATATTTAATTAAACCAAATTTGTTTTACCTTTTCAGTTTTCACAGCTTTCAAAGTTTCCTTTAATAGTTCAAGTTTTCTTCCAACAGTTTTCACAAATTTTCACAGGAAATGGTAGTTTGGTCCTCAAATCAAATGGTCACAAGTAGATGGAATTTCTTTAGACATCCTTCTAGTGCACAAAACCTTTTCTTAAACTTTCACCAAAGGGGTGTGTTTGCACTCTCAGCCAATCACTGTCTCTCTCAAAATAAGTTCTTTGATTGGTGGCTGATATCAGAAAGATGTGTATTTTAACTTCAAAGGTTTTTTAACTTAATTACCTAATTTTTAAATGAATGATGTAAAACTTGTTTTTCTCATAACTTCCTTAATCTGACTTGGATTTTCATTTGACCTGTAAATCTGTGTTGCTCAGTCCAATATGAATATTTTGATACCAGATTGGATATACACAACCAAATCTGTCATCTCGGTACACTGTTTCACCCTTTTGACTTAACTATAACATTTTAGGAAAACATTTTACTAAAGTCTATATTACAATACATGTATCTATTTAGTTTAATGTAAAAAGTTGTTTTACAATATTTCAAATCACTGTTTTCAGTATTTTCTCCATATAAACAGTTAAGTCATTATAGTTTTCCCTCAAAATGCCAAGTTACAAGTTTGTAAAAGATTCATCAAACTTTATTGATTAATAAGATCTTGCATCAATATCATGTGTTCTCATATAATTCTTAATTTCTCTTAAGAGAAATACTTTAATCATCACAGCATGCTTGCCCTGCAATTCCATTGCTCCCCCTACTTAGAACAGAACAATAAATTACTCAGATCTCTCCAGACCATTGTCACCTTTTTGGAGACGCTTAACTTCAAATAACTGGTATCTTCCAGGACCAGTTGCATATCTGTTCCTGTGTCTGTTTCTTAATCTAATCAAGAATCACTTTTAAATTTCCAAAGACCTTTTGCCATTCATTGATTATACAGAGTTCTTAAACCTTAAACCTATTCTACAGCCGCATCTGTAGAGGAGAGGAATTGAAAAAAGGGGGAAAATCAAAACACAGATACATTCCAACCATCTGTATTAGTAAAATTAAAAATTACATTCAATCATTAATTTTCCCCAGAGCTGGTTTCTGTCTCTTCATGAAGGACAGGATATAGTCTCTGGAGGGCACTGGTTTCTGTCTCTTCATGAAGGACACGGTACAGTCTCTGATGAGCGCTGGTTTCTGTCTCTTCATGAAGGACAGGGTACAGTGTCTGGAGGGCGCTGGTTTCTGTCTCTTCATGAAGGTCATGGTACAGTCTCTGGTGAGCTCTGGTTTCTGTCTCTTCATGAAGGACAGGGTACAGTCTCTGGTGAGCGCTGGTTTCTGTCTCTTCATGAAGGACAGGGTACAGTGTCTGGAGGGCACTGGTTTCTGTCTTTCATGAAGGACAGGGTACAGTGTCTGGAGGGCGCTGGTTTCTGCCTCTTCATCTTCACCTGGCTTTGAGCAGTGAGCTGAAGTTTGATGGCACTCGAGTTGATCTTCACTGTGGCCAGCAGCTCCTTCATCCTCTTTATCTTCTCGCTGTGGAAAGTGACGACCGGCCTGGGGACCGGGGGGCGGGTGGGGGGGAGAAGGGGGAGGCCGGGCTGGTTGAGCCTGGTCTGGTTGCGGCCCCGTCCTCCCCGCAGGCCCCTGCAGCAGAGCGGCGGTGATTTTCTCGGGGGCCAATTGAATTTGCGGGGCCAGAGGGGGTTACTTGGGTTTGGATTCACCTGGGTGTGGGTTTTGTCTGCCTGGGGGTGTGTTTGACCGTGTCTGCCTGTGTGTTTGTGTGTGTGTGTATATGTGTGTGAGCGTGTCTGCCTGTGTGTGTGTGTGTGTGTGTGTGTGTGTGGTCTGTGTGTGTTTGTCTGCCTGGGTGTGTGTGTGTCTGCCAGGGTGTGTCTGTCTGGGTGTCTGTATGTGTGTGTGTGTCTCTCCCTAAGTGGGTGTGTGTCGGCCTGGTGTGTGTGTGTCTGCCTGCCTGTGTCTGTGTGTGTGTGTCTGCCTGCCTGTGTGTGTGTGAGTGATAGAGTGTCACTGTGTGTGTGTCTGCCTGAGGGTGTGTGTGTGAGTGAGAAAGTGTCACTGCGTGTGTTTGTGTGTTTATGTGTGTGGGTAAGAGAGTCTCACTGTGTGTGTGTGTGTGTGTGTGAGAGTGAGAGGGAGTGTGTTTGTGTGTGTGTGTGAGTGAGTCTCACTTTGTGTGTGAGTGAGTCTCACTGTGTGAGTGAGTGAGTGAGTCTCACTGTGTGTGTGTGAGAGAGTGAGTCTCACTGTGTGTGAGTCTCACTGTGTGTGTGTGTGTGTGAGAGTGAGAGGGAGTGTGTTTGTGTGTGTGTGTGAGTGAGTCTCACTGTGTGTGTGAGTGAGTCTCACTGTGTGAGTGAGTGAGTCTCTCTGTGTGTGTGTGTGAGAGAGTGAGTCTCACTGTGTGTGAGTCTCACTGTGTGTGTGTGTTTCTGAATGAATCTTCACTGTGACCAGCAGCTCCTTCACCCCCTTCATCTTCTCGCTCATCCTTCTCTAGGTGTGGGTGGGAGGTGGGGGTGGGGGGTACTCCAGGACCAGGGTTGAGCTCATCCTTCACTAGCACAGTGCCTGAGGCAAATGCAAAAACTAAACTGCTCTGCCTCGCCTGCACGAACAAATATTATTAAAATACCAGCCTGGAGCTGCTAGCGAAGTGTTATTCATTTGCACCTATCGGCACCTCCCCTATAAAAATATACCATGGTACTTGTTCCAGTGGATTCTGGAACAAGGCACGTTATAATGTTATCAGTGTGAAAGTACAATGGTGTACTGAATAATATATGTATTGTATATGTATACCTATCCTATTTAGGATATATTATCCTATAATACTGTATCACCATAGTACAGCATTGTATTTTTTTATTTCTAAAAAGTATCATGGTATCTAATTGCAACACCATACTGCGGTGCTATGTCTAGTGCTATGGTATAGTGTAGCTGTATACCATTGTGTTATTATGGTTGTACTGCATTATAGTACCATAATAGGTCATTGTCCATTGGTGGTATAGGTTGTATACATATATTATACAGCACCATTGAACTTTAACACTGTTACCATCATACCTTGTTCCAAAATCCAGTGGCACAGGAACCATGGTACATTTTTATAGGGTCTTGTCGAAAAGCAGCAATTTTTGTAGCAACAACCTGTCAGTTAGTTAGTTAACTGGCATAATAATGATTTGATAAATACATCAGAAACAGTTATTAACACAGCTGCTCACTCAGGGCCAAGTATTGCTGTTTGACAGATACTACCCTTTATTAAGAGACCTGCACTCAAGGAACAGGCAAATTGTAGCCTCAAATTCTGACTAGCTTAAAGCAGTTTGCATTGCCAATCCAAACCAAGCAAGAGTGCAAGAGACAGCTTTTAAAAGTACTTACAGCAATGGGTTTATTGCACGAAACAGTAGAACATAAAGGGTAGAAAGACTCCACCACTTGGCTAGGAGCCAAAGTAACAAAGAAAATGATAAACGGGGCTCCCTCTGTTGGCTCGGAGCCAAAGTAGCAAAAAAACAAAAATACACCACAAAAAATATAATAAGCTTCCAACAAAAAATCTAATGTTCAATCAAAAACACAGGGGTAAAGTGCAATTCATGTGCAAACGCATATCCAGCGTCCTCCCGTGGCAGACAGTCCGGCACTGGATAACCGAACATCTCCCCGATTGGAATCACAACTAAAGAAAATAAACAACAAAACACACAGGAATCAAACACAAATCCAAACCAGAATTCCAGCTACAGTCGCTCCCACCCTATACTCCAGCTCCCCCTCCCTCACCTTCTATAGTTTGTGGGCTTGCTATAAAAACAGTGCAATAATGGCTATCTTTAATTTACATAAACAGACGAAGAAATGGAATCCAATTATGGCCAGACACAAAATACCAAAAACAGTACAATACGCATCCAACGACAAACAACAAGACAAGGCTAAAAGTACGGGATTTTTCTTCCTCAAAAAAACGAAACTAGATTAGAATAGCACTTATCTCAGGTACACAATTCAATGTTAATTACATCAGTTGGGGGTGACTAAATGAATCGAAAGCTGCAGCACGCAAAGGAACAAACGTGTATGAAAAATAAAATAAAAATAAAAAAGAGAAAACAACACATATTTAAATGCACACGTGGGTACATAATCCTAACACTAAATGAGAAATGCTGCAGCCCCATTCGTCACCCCGTGTGACAATTGGGATGAACTTAAAGTGTTCACATGAGCAGGTGGTCTTTAAATAAAGGTGAAGTGCCCCTTATTCAAGTTTACCATGGCAATACCCTTGTAAACTGTGGTAATAACACAGCATACCAGAGGAAATCATTGTAAATCACAGTCATTCAGAGTAAACCATGGTGAACGTGAATAAGGGTCACAGGATCAGGTTTGAATCCTTGGATATGAGGCTTAAAACAAACAACTTTTTCCTCTGGTAATAATTACAGTTTGATTATTTTTAATATAAAAAATGCAATTCTTGATATCAGAATATTACAGAACGACGATAGTCACATCAGACACAGGAAAGGTGATTACGAACACAAAAGAAAGTAAAAAAAAACATGAAAAAGAAATAAATACAAAGTGTGAAATTAACCAGCAATGCAAAATAAATGTGCAAACAAATATCAAGAAGTCAGATAAAGCAAACGTGACTATTCCCTGTGTCTGGATCGTCTACAGTGTGTCACACAGTGGTAGGGCTGCACTTTGTTGTAGAGATACAGTGTAAAATACAGCAGAAATAATTTACACTAACTGAAACACGGGGTGAATAAAGAGGAGATATACTGAACCAGCAGAAAATAAAGTTAAACAACAAGGACGCTAGCTCTGTAAACAAACAATAAAGCAAATAGGTACAGTAAATAAAAAGCAGAGGATCAGTAAACAAATCAAATAAATAAACAGTAATCAAAATAATGAGAAGAAACAATAATCGACGCTCAGGTCCTAGAAGACAAGAAACACAAAGAGTGAGACAGAACGGCATTTCAAACTGGAACCTAAATTGAAATAAATGAAAGTTTAAATGAACCATCCTTAGCTACAATGAATAATGGTGCTTAAAAACCCGCATGTGCATCAAACATTTGGATTATATTAAGAATAAATTGCAGCCAGTCACTATTTTCTGTTTATTAATATTCAATCGTCAATATTATCATGCAAATACAATCAAAGCATCATCCCGTTGCTCTATTGATAAATTAATAGAATCGTACATTTAGACATAAACCCATTTAAAAACATCTTCATAAACAACCAGGGCCATGGTGAACCGGTTTACCTGATCAGTTTGTAGTTAAGAACGACCCCGGAAGACAAAAACAGACTCGGCATTCACCATTCCTCAAACTAGCTACCACATCCATTTTATATAAGAACATAAGAACATAAGAAAGTTTACAAACGAGAGGAGGCCCCATTCGGCCCATCTTGCTCGTTTGGTTGTTAGTAGCTTATTGATCCCAGAATCTCATCAAGCAGCTTCTTGAAGGATCCCAGGGTGTCAGCTTCAACAACATTACTGGGGAGTTGGTTCCAGACCCTCACAATTCTCTGTGTAACAAAGTGCCTCCTATTTTCTGTTCCGAATGCTCCTTTGTCTAATCTCCATTTGTGACCCCTGGTCCTTGTTTCTTTTTTCAGGTCGAAAATTTTGAATGCTTGAATCAGATCACCGCGTAGTCTTCTTTGTTCAAGACTGAATAGATTAAATTCTTTTAGCCTGTCTGCACATGACATGCCTTTTAAACCCGGGATAATTCTGGTTGCTCTTCTTTGCACTCTTTCTAGAGAAGCAATATCCTTTTTGTAGCGAGGTGACCAGAACTGAACACAATATTCTAGGTGAGGTCTTACTAATGCATTGTACAGTTTTAACATTACTTCTCTTGATTTAAATTCAACACTTCTCACAATATATCCGAGCATCTTGTTGGCCTTTTTTATAGTTTCCCCACATTGTCTAGATGAAGACATTTCTGAGTCAACATAAACTCCTAGGTCTTTTTCATAGATTCCTAATTCAATTTCAGTATCTCCCATATGATATTTATAATGCACATTTGTATTGCCTGCATGCAGTACCTTACACTTTTCTCTATTAAATGTAATTTGCC
The DNA here is from genome assembly GCF_902713425.1 of Acipenser ruthenus. Classification (NCBI taxonomy): domain Eukaryota; kingdom Metazoa; phylum Chordata; class Actinopteri; order Acipenseriformes; family Acipenseridae; genus Acipenser; species Acipenser ruthenus. Next base: position 2,451,715 of record NC_081233.1, read on the forward strand.
ATGTGTCTGCCCAGTTCTGAATCTTGTCTAGATCATTTTCAATGACCTTTGCTGCTGCAACAGTGTTTGCCACTTTTTTGTGTCATCTGCAAATTTAACAAGTTTGCTTACTATACCAGAATCTAAATCATTAATGTAGATTAGGAATAGCAGAGGACCTAACACTGATCCCTGTGGTACACCACTGGTTACCTCTACAAACACGGTGAGAAACACTACTTATTGTTCTTGTTATTATTTTTACCTCCTCTCTCTCTCCCGTTCTTTCGCCCTGAACACCCAACCCCGACTGAATGAAAATGTGCATCTATATATACTGTTGTTCTGGGATTCAATTACTAATTAATTATTCACTTGAATCCCAGCACGTGAATTAATTCTGTGCAACCCCGTGCTCACATATTACATTTAACCAGCACGTGAAGTGATTTGTGCCCTCCTCGTGCCTAAATACAAATCTACATTTTTAAATACACGTGAAACACAGACCCGTTTATATCCCGTGTACCAATGACTATACACCGACATTTACACACGCACGCAACACACAAATGCACACAGGGACGGGGCACATTGCCACAATTCCTAATTCAATTTCAGTATCTCCCATATGATATTTATAATGCACATTTTTATTGCCTGCATGCAGTACCTTACACTTTTCTCTATTAAATGTCATTTGCCATGTGTCTGCCCAGTTCTGAATCTTGTCTAGATCATTTTCAATGACCTTTGCTGCTGCAACAGTGTTTGCCACTTTTTTGTGTCATCTGCAAATTTAACAAGTTTGCTTACTATACCAGAATCCAAGTCATTAATGTAGATTAGGAATAGCAGAGGACCTAACACTGATCCCTGTGGTAGTCCACTGCTTACCTCGCTCCATTTTGAGGTTTCTCCTCTAATTAGTACTTTCTGTTTTCTACATGTTAACCACTCCCCAATCCATGTGCATGCATTTCCTTGAATCCCTACTGCGTTCAGTTTGAGAATCTTTTATGCGGGACTTTGTCAAAAGCTTTCTGGAAATCTAAATAAACCATGTCATATGCTTTGCAATTATCCTTTATCGATGTTGCATCCTCAAATAGGGGTTCCTAGTATCTTCCTTTTGCATGGTCCTAGTGTCCCACATGTTACATTCCACCCCCGCTAAATGAATCAATGCCCCATCAATTACCCAAAGGAAACTTGCCAAGTGCGAAAACAAGCATAAGGGACATTGCTACAGTTGCTGGATAACCTGGACACAGGAAGATCTGTAACCTGAATTTTTACCTCCGCCCCTACCTGCTGGCCGTGAGACATTGCAGCTTGTGGAATATGATGAGGGTTGGGATGGTAGCCTGCTGTGGTCTCCTTTGTCCGTCTAGTTGGTTCATTCAATACAGGGAACTCCTCAATGTCAGGAACAAGCATCATCCTCTCTGCTGGGTTATCTTGTTGGTCAAGTGGCATCCACTGCACCTCTAAAATAATGGCGTCCTCATCAGAATCACAATCCTCCATGCTAAAATAATCAAAGGGAATACCTGGATCTAAGACCTCATTCTCCTCTTCCCCGGGTAGTGAGCAGTGTGTTGGACACAGCTCAGCTCAGTCCGATGGACTTGCTTCACTGGGCAAGCGACCTCTACTGGAGCAATCGAATACACAGGTCCCTGGTCAGTGGGACATCATACAACTCGGTAAAGGGTAGGGTTCCAGGTCCTGGATATTATTGCGTCCTCTTCTCCAATGATCTTTCTGGTAAACAAGCTGGCCCTCCTAAAGCACAATCCCTCATCTTGCTGTTATTAGCCTTCCCCCTCTGCTGAGCTGTTGTTTCCATATGGTGTTTAGCACTTTGATACACAGATCTTCAGATTTTCCTGTTGTTCTGCCATCCAGTCTGTACCTCTGCCCCCTGCTGGCCTCTGGCCACATCCTCCAAACAAGAAGTCCATCCACGGTTAATTGAGGTTCTCTGCCAAACATTAAAACACGGGGAGACTGGCCAGTAGTCTGATGTGGTGTGGTATTATATGCAAAGAGTACCTGTGGTAAACACTCTGTCCAGCATTGTTTCTTCTCAGAGGGGAGGGTGCGCAAAAGGTCATGTAAGGTCCCGTTGAAGCGTTCGCATTGACCGTTACCTTGTGGCCAATATGGAGTTGTCCTAGTCTTGTGAATGCTGTGCAGTTGGCACAGTTGTCGAATGAGTTCTCCCTGAAAACATCTGCCTTGATCAGAGTGGATCTGTTGTGGGACCCCAGTGGTAGAGAATTCCATCTTCTTCCAAAATCCTATCCCCTTGACGGAATAACTCCAGCACATCCCCGGACAGCTTTGATTAGGCAAATTGTTAGTTGAATTGAGTGTTAATAAATTGAGTTGAAAAAAAGTAATGCAGACACAGGGGGGTCCCCAGGACCAGGATTGAGAACCACTGTTCTAAGGTATATATTAGGCTGTTTTAGAGAACTTTTGAATCATCAGCAACTCACTGACCTGCCCAGTGGTGGTTACTTATGTTGTCTAAAGTGAACCCACCTGTTAAGCAGTGTGTGCTGGAAAGCCTGGTCAAAACATGGGTGAAGTAAGAGCGCCGTGGCGGTCTTACCTGACAGAGAGAGGTAGCAGGGTTGTGCTAGAGCAGCAGTGTGAGGTAGTGGTTAGGGGGCTCTGGACTCTTGACCCGGAGGAGGGTCGTGGGTTCAGCTCTTACTTTCACTAAAAACATAGTTTTTTGTATATAATAATATACTATTGTGGATATTAAGAATTGTATTTTTATATAAAAAATGAATACTGATAATTCTTGATATTCAGAATTACATTTTTTATATTAACAACAAAAATTGCTGATATTAAGAATTGCATTATTGATATGAGAAATTCAGGAAATTCATTTTCTCAAGATGACAGAAATGTCCTGAAGTAGACCACTTTAATACTCATACACTCCGGGGCCCATGGCTATTAAAGTGCTCTAACTACAGTTTTGCAGTTTTTGAGATACGTGTATTTTTTTCTCATCAATACATTCTAATACAGGACAGTAATCTGAATTCTGACCCCAGACAAGTCTGTGACAAACATCTTTCAACTTCAGAAATATATTACAGTGATGTTTATCTAATGAAGTCAGCTGTCAATGTGATGCCACGTTGCAGCTATTTTGTTTAATGTTTTTTATTTATTCAAATTCAAGCCTGTTATGTAAGTGGCAGTGCCAGCAGCCCCTCCAGTGCTGTGCTCTGGTATAAATATGTCTGCTTCTCCACTGCAACTCTACAGACCTGCCTCGACAGCTCCAGACCAGCAGACACCATGAAGACTCTCATGCTCGTTTTCTCCCTGGCTCTCCTCTGCGGCTGTGAGTATTTTATTTCTTAGCAGACGATATCATGTTATTTTTTACATACAATTACCCATTTATACCTAGTACAACCCTGCTGCCTCTCTCTGTTCACTGCTCTCTCTCAGAGTATCACTGCGATCGGAGCTGTTTCTGTAGGCTAGCTCTGTCATGCAGGTTTCTGATGGCAATGCAGATCTTTATCAAGGTCAATGCTTTTGTTTCCAAAGAGTTGTGGCTCACAAATAATTTGGGCTGATTGGTGATATTCACCTGGAGTTCTGCTATTTGTCCACTTTGTAAAAATAGAATTAGGGCTTCTGGTTTTGGGTTTTTATTTTTGTCACCCTGTGAAGTCCTTTTAAACATGTTTTAAGCCAATTTGCTTTCTTTCTTTCTTTCTTTCTTTCTTTCTTTCTTTCTCAAACTCTAATTACTAAAGGAAGTTATTTGTTTTTACTCTCATATATATCTTGATTGAGTTCATAGACAAGCTTCCCTGTGCGCTTATTCCACCTGATTGTGAGCCTGCATTTCATTCTGGCTTCAGTCTAATCATTGCTGAATTCCGCTTATTATCTTCCACACTTAGTTTCTAGGAGTAGTGCTACTAGTTTGTTTTCTCCTGCTAATTTAACCATGCTTCTCTGTATCTGGCACGCAGGCTTAGCAAATGTTCTTCACTTTTAATTGTTGTTGTTTTCTCTCCTTTTATTACTTATTATTATAATTCAGTTCTATTATGATATTTTATTGTATATTTTTCTATTGTATTGAATAGTTTTATTGTTAAGCGCTTTGTGAGGGTGGCTCACCTTGAAAGATGCTATATAAAATAAAGTTTGATTGATTGATTGTACCTGAATTATTCATTTGTAAATACAAATGTCAGCACATGTAATTTACAGAATTCTGAGCCCAGAGTGCTGATTCTCAACATTGTGTTTTTCAGATGCAGAGACACTTGTGTGTACTGTTAATGGTAGAGATAACATAACATGTCGTAAAGGCCTTGATGTTTGTTTCAGTAAGTCTTTTAAAACAAAACTTATGTGTTGAAATGGGGGTCACTGTGTCCCAATCGTCCCATAACATTTATATTATCATATGAGAAAAGGGTAAGAGGGGGAAGCCAGTTTATTTTATTCCAAGCCACTGGTGTCAGACTCCATTCCTGTAGGTCGGTACTGCAGTGTCTGCTGGTTTTCATTCCAACTTCTGCTCTCAATTACTTAATAATATTTTGGGACATAGATTAGGGGTTCAGTGTATCTAGCTAATTAAATAATTAGAACAAAGAAGTCATTGAGGAGGACTTGCGTGGAATGAAAACTAGCAGACACTGCACTGCAGGACCAGAGTCTGACTGACTGACACCCCTGCTCCAAATCAATCCCTGCAGCCACGGCACTGGAGAGGCTGTATAGCAGTCGTTCCCAAACCTGTCCTGGAGTACCCCCCCCCCACCCCGCTGGTTTTTATTCCAACTGAGCTGCTCTCAATTGAATATTCCAAATTGGGAGAAAACAGGGGTAAAAATAATTGCTGATTCCAAATAAAAAAATATTACAATGAAGTAGCCCACAAGACTTCAGCTTCAGAGAGCGAGACACTCAGTGAGTTACTCAGGCAGAGCAAGAAATGTTTCCATCAGACTGCAAATGAAAGAATTCATGCTTCCTATCTTTTGTCCTTGTAGAACTAATTTTTTTAACTGTTTTTATTTTTCAGGACATACTGTTCGTATTACAGGTGAAGCTATTACGCTTAGAGGATGCATGTTTTCAAAACGTTGTTATGCTGAGCACAACTGTTGCAACACCGACAAATGCAATGCATAATTATCATGCTTCCAAATGCATCCTTGAAGGAAATAAAATCTAAAGCATCTTACCCTGTGTCTCTGGTCCTTCTTCTCTGTATGGATAGATTGTATTTGCTTATTAGGAAGGAAATTTGATTGTTTATGGAAGCCCTGAACTGCAAGATGAAAAAAAAATAGTGGGATTATCTCATACGTACGTGATAATAACTGGTACTATATGATCTCGTACACATGTGATAATAACTGGTACTATATGATAACTATATGATCTCGTACACATGTGAAAATAACTGGTACCATATGATAACTATATGATCTCGTACACATGTGATAATAACTGGTACCATATGATAACTATATGATCTCGTACACATGTGATAATAACTGGTACTATATGATAACTATATGATCTAGTACACCTGTGATAATAACTGGTACGATATGATAACTATATGATCTCGTACATGTGATAATAACTGGTACCATATGATAACTATATGATCTCGTACACATGTGATAATAACTGGTACTATATGATAACTATATGATCTCGTACACATGTGATAATAACTGGTACCATATGATAACTATATGATCTCGTACACATGTGGTAATAACTGGTACCATATGATAACTATATGATCTTGTACACATGTGATAATAACTGGTACTATATGATAACTATATGATCTAGTACACATGTGATAATAACTGGTACTTTATGATAACTATATGATCTTGTAGATACGTGATAATAACTTGTATGTACGAGAAAACTGTATGATCTTTCACATACGAGATAGCTTTCTTGAACATACGACATCATTGTGCAAACGCCAGTTATCATCACGCACGTGCCAGTTATCATCGGATAAGCGCCAAATCTCTCACAGTGATTTGCGCTGCCCCTTCATGAAGGACAGGGTATAGTCTCTGGAGGGCGCTGGTTTCTGTCTCTTCATGAAGGACAGGGTATAGTCTCTGGAGGGCGCTGGTTTGTGTCTCTTCATGAAGGACAGGGTATAGTCTCTGGAGGGTGCTGGTTTCTGTCTCTTCATGAAGGACAGGGTATAGTCTCTGGAGGGTGCTGGTTTCTGTCTCTTCATGAAGGACAGGGTATAGTCTCTGGAGGGTGCTGGTTTCTCTCTCCATGAAGGACAGGGTATAGTCTCTGGAGGGCGCTGGTTTCTGTCTCTTCATGAAGGACAGGGTATAGTCTCTGGAGGGTGCTGGTTTCTGTCTCTTCATGAAGGACAGGGTATAGTCTCTGGAGGGTGGTGGTTTCTGTCTCTTCATGAAGGACAGGGTATAGTCTCTGGAGGGTTCTGGTTTCTGTCTCCATGAAGGAAAGGGTATAGTCTCTGGAGGGTGCTGGTTTCTGTCTCTTCATGAAGGACAGGGTATAGTCTCTGGAGGGTGCTGGTTTCTCTCTCCATGAAGGACAGGGTATAGTCTCTGGAGGGCGCTGGTTTCTGTCTCTTCATGAAGGACAGGGTATAGTCTCTGGAGGGTGCTGGTTTCTGTCTCTTCATGAAGGACAGGGTATAGTCTCTGGAAGGTGCTGGTTTCTGTCTCTTCATGAAGGACAAGGCATAGTCTCTGGAGGGCGCTGGTTTCTGCCTCTTCATGAAGGACAGGGTATAGTCTCTGGAGGGCGCTGGTTTCTGCCCCTTCATGAAGGACAGGGTATAGTCTCTGGAGGGCGCTGGTTTCTGTCTCTTCATGAAGGACAGGGTATAGTCTCTGGAGGGCGCTGGTTTCTGTCTCTTCATGAAGGACAGGGTATAGTCTCTGGAGGGCGCTGGTTTCTGTCTCGTCATGAAGGACAGGGTATAGTCTCTGGAGGGTGCTGGTTTCTGTCTCTTCATGAAGGACAGGGTATAGTCTCTGGAGGGCGCTGGTTTCTGTCTCTTCATGAAGGACAGGGCATAGTCTCTGGAGGGTGCTGGTTTCTGTCTCTTCATGAAGGACAGTGTATAGTCTCTGGAGGGTGCTGGTTTCTGTCTCTTCATGAAGGACAGGGTATAGTCTCTGGAGGGCGCTGGTTTCTGTCTCTTCATGAAGGACAGGATATAGTCTCTGGAGGGTGCTGGTTTGTCTCTTCATGAAGGACAGGGTATAGTCTCTGGAGGGCGCTGGTTTCTGTCTCTTCATGAAGGACAGGGTATAGTCTCTGGAGGGCGCTGGTTTCTGTCTCTTCATGAAGGACAGGGTATAGTCTCTGGAGGGCGCTGGTTTCTGCCTCTTCATGAAGGACAGGGTATAGTCTCTGGAGGGTGCTGGTTTAAGAATTATATTATGCACTTGCAGTTCTGGCTAAATTTTTAATGATTAAAGCTTTGAATTTTATACTTACAAAAGTGTCCACTTTCAAACAAAACAAACCACAGACAATGTGAATTTTATTATTGTATTACACAAAACAGATCTCTAGATAATATTTCAAACAGAAACATACATTTAACTAACATAGGCAACTTTTTCCAGAATGAAAATATATATAGGTCTGGTTGCAACAACTCGGGTCTAAACTCAGTCAATGAAGAATTCCACTTGGGTAGCAAAAATCCCAATGGTTAGCCAAAAGTTTTTGATCCGTTCCAGGTTTTGTCAGTGTCTTTGAAGAAGGAAGTGGTGTTCTCTTTGAATCAAAGTTATTGACTATCCCACGTTGATCTTCACTTGAAGTTTTTAATAACAGCGCTCCTTATTGTAAGGTATAGTGAATAAATATAATAATTGTCCAGCTTACGCTACCCAACAAAGTTACCTCGGCTGACAATATTTAATTAAACCAAATTTGTTTTACCTTTTCAGTTTTCACAGCTTTCAAAGTTTCCTTTAATAGTTCAAGTTTTCTTCCAACAGTGTTCACAAATTTTCACAGGAAATGGTAGTTTGGTCCTCAAATCAAATGGTCACAAGTAGATGGAATTTTTTTAGACATCCTTCTAGTGCACAAAACCTTTTCTTAAACTTTCGCCAAAGGGGTGTGTTTGCACTCTCAGCCAATCACTGTCTTTCTCAAAATAAGTTCTTTGATTGGTGGCTGATATCAGAAAGAGGTGTATTTTAACTTCAAAGGTTTTTAAAGTTAATTACCTAATTTTCAAATGAATGATGTAAAACTTGTTTTTCTCATAACTTCCTTAATCTGACTTGGATTTTCATTTGACCTGTAAATCTGTGTTGCTCAGTCCAATATGAATATTTTGATACCAGATTGGATATACACAACCAAATCTGTCATCTCGGTACACTGTTTCACCCTTTTGACTTAACTATAACATTTTAGGAAAACATTTTACTAAAGTCTATATTACAATACATGTGTCTATTTAGTTATTTTTAATGTTATATTTATAATATTTTCAGTATTTTCTCCATATAAACAGTTAAGTCATTATAGTTTTCCCTCAAAATGTCAAGTTACAAGTTTGTAATAGATTCATCAAACTTTATTGATTAATAAGATCCTGCATCAATATTATGTGTTCTCATATAATTCTTAATTTCTCTTAAGAGAAATACTTTAATCATCACAGCATGCTTGCCCTGCAATTCCATTGCTCCCCCTACTTAGAACAGAACAATAAATTATTCAGCTCTCTCCAAACCATTGTCACCTTTTTGGAGACGCTTAACTTCAAATAACTGGTATCTTCCAGGACCAGTTGCATATCTGTTCCTGTGTCTGTTTCTTAATCTAATCAAGAATCACTTTTAAATTTCCAAAGACCATTTGCCATTCATTGTTTATACAGAGTTCTTAAACCTTAAACCTATTCTACAGCCGCGTCTGTAGAGGAGAGGAATTGAAAAAAGGGGGAAAATCAAAACACAGATACATTCCAACCATCTGTATTAGTAAAATTAAAAATTACATTCAATCATTAATTACATTCAATCATTAATTTTCCCCACAGCTGGTTTCTGCCTCTTCATGAAGGACAGGTAGGCATATAAAATTGTACAACTGAAGTACAATCTCCGGTCTGCTGCAATCTCAGGTCTGGTAATGGGTAGCAGTGTGGAGTAGTGGTTAGGGCTCTGGACTCTTGACCGGAGGGTTGTGGGTTCAATCCCCAGTGGGGGACACTGCTGTTGTACCCTTGAGCAAGGTACTTTACCTAGATTGCTCCAGTAAAAACCCAACTGTATAAATGGGTAATTGTATGTAAAAATAATGTGATATCTGTATAATGTGAAATAATGTGACATCTTGTAACAATTGTAAGTCGCCCTGGATAAGGGCGTCTGCTAAGAAATAAATAATAATAATAATAATAATAATAATGTGATTCGCTTGGCTGACTCGGATCCTCAAATTATTACAAGGAATAATCCTATTCCTTTACTCAACCCAATTCCCAAATCACAGTTTCCTGACCAGATTTTGGAATCTGGTTGATTCCATGGAGAGACAAAAAGGGCTGAAACAGAAGAGCTGCAAGGGCAGCTAAAAAAAAAGCCAGCTATTGCCTCAGCAAAGTGTTTGTTTAAATGATATGGAAATGTTCAAATTAACTAGACTTTTAAAATGTATATTGAACTCAAATGCATTAAGGAGTTACACAAACTTACTTCTTAGGACTGCAGCCAGATCCGGAGAAAGCTCTCGCAACTCAAACTAAATGAGTAGCTCAACTTACTTATATGAAAGGCAATGGTGGGGGGGAGGGGAGAATGGGGGGGGGGGGAGTTTTGTAGTTTGTTGCCAATGTATTTAAATGTGTTATATGTACTGTATTTACATTAGTACTGCCATAACTACAGTGGAACTGAAGGGACTTTTTTTTTGTACCCGGGAATCAGTTCCGGTAGTTTGTTGTCAGTTTACCGTCATTAACGGCAGTAAACTGAAAGTACGTTTCCCTCCCTCCCTCCCTCCCGAATGCTAACTAACAATCTTTAAAATCCTCTCTTATTGATTTATTAACACACACTGAGAGTCACTCACTCAAGCAGCACTGTATTTGAGGTATCTCGAGTGCTGCTGCACTGACTAGGGCGGTAAGCCCGTGATTCTCGGAAATTATTGATTGTGAAAGGGACTTTTTCTGTGCCTTTGTCTGGAGGGAGGGGAGAGGGCAAGTCGAATGATCACTTCACCTCTAAATCCGTTGAAGATTTCTAAATGCATTCTAAAAAGATCTAAAATGCATTTGGAGACATTGCTAAAGAATAATTTGTCTCGTATATTACAGCTATAGTCCCGAGCATAATGTAGCGGGGGAATTTGTGCTACTGTTGTGCAGAACAGATCTACATTCACACAGAAAGGAATGCGCAGAATGCCTGCTGACGATGTGCAAACCACAGTTAGACAGGTGTGAAAGAAAATACAAGGTGTGGCTGTTCATGCATTGCAATTAGTCCCATGCCATTTACCAAATTAAGAACATTCATTTCATATATCGACCAGTGACCGCAATTCTCTTACCCAGCAATGAAACATTTTAATCACTGGACTCAAACCTGTATTAAACGACCATTTTAGTCTGGCTTTTATCTGCAATCAATAATCATACTATTAAAACAACAACAACAGCGCAGCTCTCTTGTAAAGGAAGAGAGAAGACACGGAGAAACGAAAAGGTCCCCCTGACCATAGATGAGAGGATTACTGAACTTGGAAAGACACAAAGTTTCAGGGCAAATGCTGACATTTTTGGCTGTTGTAAAGACAGATATACAGAACATATGGGAACAAATATATGTATGTCTAAAAATATTAATGTTTTCATTCATTTATACAACAAATACTGAATGTACACTTGCATTTATTTTGCTAAAACCCATTCTAGTCTATGAAGGGTGTGAATAATGCTGAAGGCAGCTGGATACATCGAGGCCAGTCAATCGCCCAAACTACTCCTGCAACCAGTTTTTAAAACAATAACTTTGTGCTGAAGTCAGATAAAATAAAATAAAAAACTCAAACAAGCTTTAAAAAAACTGCATCCCGTGGCTCTCAAACATTTAAAACACCTGCAAAAAAACAGCAAGCCCAAATCTGCAGGAAATACGCAGGCCTGTAAACTGTTGCTTTGACAGACCATAAGTTCACTGGTAAATCCCTTTTCTGGTTGATCAGCTTCTCTCCGTCTACATCTCCGCGTCTTTCCTGATTCCAGCACTTTGTTTCTTTCGCAAAAAGCACAAGTTCTAAAAAAAGCCAGCTATTGCCTCAGCTAGCTGTTTACTTTTTAAATTGAATGAAAATGTTCAAACTAACTATAAATCAAACTCAAATGGATGAAGTTACATGAACTGTTTTTGGGACAACCGATGAAAACTAGCTTAGGCTAAATCGGAATGTGCAACGCATCATCGCATGTTCAATCATGAATGTTTTAATTGCACGTGGTCCCAACCAAATAAATGAAATAAAGAAACTAAGGTTACCATATGGCTCCAGATTAACTGGACGCTGAGAGACTTCCAGGATTTCAAACTTGCCCCTAAACTGACAGTAATTCACGTATAAATGAGCTCCACCTTTGCTGAGATTAATCCTGTGGTGGAATTGCTGTGTGCAGCAAACAAGTCCCACTGATCAGCTGCTTCTGATCAGATCTTAATGAATGAATAGCTAATCTATGAACAGAGCAGCGGGGTGATGATGAGGAGGATGCTTTGATTGTGTTTTCATACTTGGTGATTGAATATTAACAAACAGAAAAGAAACAGCGACTGGCTGCAATTCATTCTAGTATAATACAATTATTTGATGTGGATGCGGGTATTTAAGCAGCGTTATTCATTGTAGTGAAGGATGGTTCATTTACACATTCATTACTTTCAGATTCGGGGCAAGTTTGAAATCCCGGTCTGTCTCACAGTGTCCGGTTCATCTGGAGCCAGATGGTAACCCCTCATGAATTTACTTCTTATGAGTGTAGCCAGCTCCAGAGAACGTCACAACTCAAACTAAATGAGCAGCTCAACTTATTTATTTATATTAAGGCAATAAGTTTACTCTTTTTTTTTGAGTAAATCTGGCTTATTAATGATGTGTTATTGAAAGCACGTTTCCCTCCCTCCCTCCTGAATGCTAACTAACAATCTTTAAAATCCTCTCTTCTTATTGTTATTATTAGCTTTATTAAAATTATCACAGCCCCCCTTCAAAGGAGACTCAGACACACGGAACAAACACACACTGACCTGTCTCTCTGGGTGGATGCAGGCTGTCAGGACAGACAGACAGACACACACTGACCTGTCTCTCTGGGTGGATGCAGGCTGTAAGGACAGACAGACAGACACACACACACTGACCTGTCTCTCTGGGTGGATGCAGGCTGTCAGGACAGACAGACAGACACACACACACACTGACCTGTCTCTCTGGGTGGATGCAGGCTGTCAGGACAGACAGACACACACACACTGACCTGTCTCTCTGGGTGGATACAGGCTGACAGGACAGACAGACAGACAGACACACACACACACTGACCTGTCTCTCTGGGTGGATACAGGCTGACAGGACAGACAGACAGACACACACACACACACACACACACACACACTGACCTGTCTCTCTGGGTGGATGCAGGCTGTCAGGACAGACAGACACACACACACACACACTGACCTGTCTCTCTGGGTGGATACAGGCTGACAGGACAGACAGACAGACAGACAGACACACACACACACACACTGACCTGTCTCTCTGGGTGGATGCAGGCTGTCAGGACAGACAGACACACACACACTGACCTTTCTCTCTGGGTGGATACAGGCTGACAGGACAGACAGACAGACAGACAGACAGACACACACACACTGACCTGTCTCTCTGGGTGGATACAGGCTGACAGGACAGACAGACAGACACACACACACACTGACCTGTCTCTCTGGGTGGATACAGGCTGACAGGACAGACAGACAGACACACACACACTGACCTGTCTCTCTGGGTGGATGCAGGCTGTCAGGACAGACAGACACACACACACTGACCTGTCTCTCTGGGTGGATGCAGGCTGTCAGGACAGACACACACACACACACTGACCTGTCTCTCTGGGTGGATGCAGGCTGTCAGGACAGACAGACAGACACACACACACTGACCTGTCTCTCTGGGTGGATGCAGGCTGTCAGGACAGACACACACACACACACTGACCTGTCTCTCTGGGTGGATGCAGGCTGTCAGGACAGACACACACACACACACTGACCTGTCTCTCTGGGTGGATGCAGGCTGTCAGGACAGACAGACAGACAGACACACACACTGACCTGTCTCTCTGGGTGGATGCAGGCTGACAGGACAGACAGACAGACACACACACACACTGACCTGTCTCTCTGGGTGGATGCAGGCTGACAGGACAGACAGACAGACACACACACACTGACCTGTCTCTCTGGGTGGATGCAGGCTGTCAGGACAGACAGACAGAGACACACACACACACTGACCTGTCTCTCTGGGTGGATACAGGCTGTCAGGACAGACAGACACACACACACACTGACCTGTCTCTCTGGGTGGATGCAGGCTGACAGGACAGACAGACAGACACACACACACTGACCTGTCTCTCTGGGTGGATGCAGGCTGACAGGACAGACAGACAGACACACACACACTGACCTGTCTCTCTGGGTGGATGCAGGCTGACAGGACAGACAGACAGACACACACACACTGACCTGTCTCTCTGGGTGGATGCAGGCTGACAGGACAGACAGACAGACACACACACTGACCCGTCTCTCTGGGTGGATGCAGGCTGACAGGACAGACAGACAGACACACACACTGACCTGTCTCTCTGGGTGGATGCAGGCTGACAGGACAGACAGACAGACACACACACACTGACCTGTCTCTCTGGGTGGATGCAGGCTGTAAGGACAGACAGACAGACACACACACACTGACCTGTCTCTCTGGGTGGATGCAGGCTGTAAGGACAGACAGACAGACACACACACACTGACCTGTCTCTCTGGGTGGATGCAGGCTGACAGGACAGACAGACAGACACACACACACTGACCTGTCTCTCTGGGTGGATGCAGGCTGTCAGGACAGACAGACAGACACACACACACTGACCTGTCTCTCTGGGTGGATGCAGGCTGTAAGGACAGACAGACAGACACACACACACTGACCTGTCTCTCTGGGTGGATGCAGGCTGACAGGACAGACAGACAGACACACACACACTGACCTGTCTCTCTGGGTGGATGCAGGCTGACAGGACAGACAGACAGACAGACACACACTGACCTGTCTCTCTGGGTGGATACAGGCTGTCAGGACAGACAGACACACACACACACACTGACCTGTCTCTCTGGGTGGATACAGGCTGACAGGACAGACAGACAGACACACACACTGACCTGTCTCTCTGGGTGGATACAGGCTGTCAGGACAGACAGACAGACAGACACACACACACACTGACCTGTCTCTCTGGGTGGATACAGGCTGTCAGGACAGACAGACAGACAGACACACACACTGACCTGTCTCTCTGGGTGGATACAGGCTGTCAGGACAGACAGACAGACAGACACACACTGACCTGTCTCTCTGGGTGGATGCAGGCTGTCAGGACAGACAGACAGACAGACAGACACACTGACCTGTCTCTCTGGGTGGATACAGGCTGTCAGGACAGACAGACACACACACACACTGACCTGTCTCTCTGGGTGGATACAGGCTGACAGGACAGACAGAGACACACACACACACTGACCTGTCTCTCTGGGTGGATGCAGGCTGTCAGGACGCCCTCCTCGTCTCGGGGGTAATCAAAGGGCTGCTGGAGCTCAAAACACTGCAGAGGAGTGTAGGGGAGAGAGAGACCTGGAGAGAGACAGAGAGGGAGAGAGTTGAGAGAAAGGGGCAGGGGGAGAGAAAAGAGAGAAAGAAAGGGAGAGAGGGGACAGAGAGGGGGAGAGGAAGAGGAAATTAACATTGTATACAGACAGACTTCCAGACGTCTTAAGAGACAGACACACACTCACAAAAGACACAGAGACATAGATGGACACACACACACAGATACAAGCAGCAGACTCAAAAACAGAAAGACACAGACACACACAAACAGACAGGCTCACAGAGACACACAAACATGCAGACACACAAACAGACAGACACACAAACACACAGACAGACAGACTCATTCAGAGACACAAGCAGAGGCAGTTGGAATTAGAGAGATGTAGACACAGACAGACAGACCGACCGACACAAATACAAAGACACACAGACTGACCCTGGTTGAATAGTTACATAAAGTCTGTGCTGGGAGTAGCTGCACTATATGTAGTTCTATTAGGTGTTTCACTCACCTCAATATCTTTGCTGTGAAGCACCTGTTCAGGTCTGTCTCCAGGTATCTCCTGTTCTGCTTGGTTGCTCTGGGATTGGCTAGCAGTGTCTGCGCTCTGAAGCTGCGCCAGTGCAGAAAGGGGGTGTTGCCCTGCCTCAGCCACTCCCTCACCAGACAGACTCCTCCCAGCTCATTGCCATGGGTACCGCTGGTCACAACCACTCTGCTGAGAGGTCGGGAGGGAAAGGCAGTGGAACGTTCCATCTGAGAAGAAGAGGGGTGTGTGAAAATAAAAAAAAACACATCCATTTTATTTAAATTTAATAAAAACAAAAAGTCAACAACTATTATATGTAACAAAAAAAAAAGAAATACAGGCACCAGATCTTTCATACACGCACTCATGCAATATCCATAGCTGATCAATGCACCATGCAGCAGTTCCATACATACTGTAGCACCACTACGGGAATCCAATGGGACTTTGTTTGATTTCTAATTGAAGTATCACAGTGATGGTACCCATAATGTAATCCAACACTGTGCCATCATGGTCCTATTTCTTTAACCATGGCAGTGCTGTCTGTCCGGTACCATCAATGCACTGTGCAGCAGCAGTACCACACATACTGTAGCACCACAATGGGAATCAATACATGCAAACATTCCCCACAGCTGCTTTCATGTTTTTTTAGACTGTGGGAGGAAACCGGAGCGCTCGGTGGCGAAAAAAAACAATGCAAACACGTTGGGGGAACATGCAAACTCCACACAGACAGACAGACAGACAGACAGACAGACAGACAGACAGACAGACAGACAGCAGACCCTCATTTAAGGGCTCAATAAAGCAATTGTGAGCAGCTTCTCAGCTGGAACAAAACCCAGCAGAAGCACAGACACACAAACAGACAGGAGGGTCCCCAGGACCAGGACTGGGAAACACTGCACCAGATATACAGAAAGATGTTTCAGTGTGACAGACTGACCGAACTTTGTCCTAGTGACCTCTGACCCCCAAAATAAAGTTTCGAGCTTAAAAGCGAACTCGTTATACAAGCAGAGAGATTGTTATCATTTCCCATTTGAGCCGAATATCGTATTAAAAATGCACTGCACAGTTTACAGTCATACTAAAGGACAGGGCAGCATTGTGAAGCACAGAGAGAGGGGCAGTGGTAAAGTAAAGCACAGGGCAGCACTGTGAAGCACAGAGAGAGGGGCAGTGGTAAAGTAAAGCACAGGGAAGCATTGTGAAGCACAGAGAGAGGGACAGTGGTAAAGTAAAGCACAGGGAAGCATTGTGAAGCACAGAGAGAGGGACAGTGGTAAAGTAAAGCACAGGGAAGCATTGTGAAGCACAGAGAGAGGGACAGTGGTAAAGTAAAGCACAGGGAAGCATTGTGAAGCACAGAGAGAGGGACAGTGGTAAAGTAAAGGACAGGGAAGCATTGTGAAGCACAGAGAGAGGGGCAGTGGTAAAGTAAAGCACAGGGAAGCATTGTGAAGCAGAGAGAGGGACAGTGGTAAAGTAAAGGACAGGGAAGCATTGTGAAGCACAGAGAGAGGGACAGTGGTAAAGTAAAGGACAGGGAAGCATTGTGAAGCACAGAGAGAGGGACAGTGGTAAAGTAAAGCACAGGGAAGCATTGTGAAGCACAGAGAGAGGGGCAGTGGTAAAGTAAAGCACAGGGAAGCATTGTGAAGCACAGAGAGAGGGACAGTGGTAAAGTAAAGCACAGGGAAGCATTGTGAAGCGCAGAGAGAGCGACAGTGGTAAAGTAAAGGACAGGGAAGCATTGTGAAGCACAGAGAGAGGGACAGTGGTAAAGTAAAGGACAGGGAAGCATTGTGAAGCACAGAGAGAGGGACAGTGGTAAAGTAAAACACAGGGAAGCATTGTGAAGCACAGAGAGAGGGACAGTGGTAAAGTAAAACACAGGGAAGCATTGTGAAGCACAGAGAGAGGGACAGTGGTAAAGTAAAGCACAGGGAAGCATTGTGAAGCACAGAGAGAGGGACAGTGGTAAAGTAAAGCACAGGGAAGCATTGTGAAGCACAGAGAGAGGGACAGTGGTAAAGTAAAACACAGGGAAGCATTGTGAAGCACAGAGAGAGGGACAGTGGTAAAGTAAAGCACAGGGAAGCATTGTGAAGCACAGAGAGAGGGACAGTGGTAAAGTAAAGCACAGAGAAGCATTGTGAAGCACAGAGAGAGGGACAGTGGTAAAGTAAAACACAGGGAATCATTGTGAAGCATAGAGAGAGGGACAGTGGTAAAGTAAAGCACAGGGAAGCATTGTGAAGCACAGAGAGAGGGACAGTGGTAAAGTAAAACACAGGGAAGCATTGTGAAGCACAGAGAGAGGGACAGTGGTAAAGTAAAGCACAGGGAAGCATTGTGAAGCACAGAGAGAGGGACAGTGGTAAAGTAAAGGACAGGGAAGCATTGTGAAGCACAGAGAGAGGGACAGTGGTAAAGTAAAGCACAGGGAAGCATTGTGAAGCACAGAGAGAGGGACAGTGGTAAAGTAAAACACAGGGAAGCATTGTGAAGCACAGAGAGAGGGACAGTGGTAAAGTAAAACACAGGGAAGCATTGTGAAGCACAGAGAGAGGGACAGTGGTAAAGTAAAACACAGGGAAGCATTGTGAAGCATAGAGAGAGGGACAGTGGTATAAGGCATAATTAAAAACAGGATAAGCCTTATAAACAGCGAAGTGTAATGAAACACAATGAAAGCTTGATAGATCATTGGAAAGCGTTGTTAAGCACAGATATGGTGCGAAAAATATTCATTCGTTATTTTATAAGTTCTGCAGTTTCCTTCCTACCAGGTTTCGCGTTGTTGTTTCCTTCAGAATTAACTGCCTGCCCGGAACTGTAAAAACACCGGTTTTCGCTGCAACACGGAAACAACGCCGCATTGGCAGACAGCAAATAGGGCAATACCTGGCTTCACTCATATACTTAACATTGGAATAGCAGCCATTTTGGTTGAGGATAAAATAAACCGCATTACAGAAAATATCCGCAAGATGGCACCAAAGGACAGATAATTATTGCAGCAACTGATAACTTTTTACACAACTTTTTTTTATTGTTTTCCTTTTACGATACTGTGTTTGGGCGTTTTCAATTCAACCCCCTTCACTATTATTATATTATATAAAAATAGAACTGTGTGGTTGAACACTGCCTTTCAGATTTGAACGTAATCGCGCCTGCGAAACAAACTGCGAAATACTGGAGGGAACACAATCGCTACAGAATTCGGGACAATAAAAAAATAAATAAATAAAAATGCTACAATAGGGAACTGGGAGCAAGCCCGCTGAGGTGAAGCATACACTGGACCAGCTCCCCTGAAAACAATATTTGGTAAGATCTCAAAAACCATAATAGTAACAAAACTAAACAAAAAAATATAGTTTTTTGCTGGTTTTGTGTCGTGAAGTTAATTTGGACGACACAAAACCTGCACAAGCATAGCACAAAGTACCGAGCCAGGTTTGGTTTAGTTTCGTTATGGTAAGGGGTGGGGAGTCTATGTGACGTCACTCGTGTTACTTGTACCGCTGAATTTTGGAGATACGGAGGTGAAAGTTCAGCACCTGGAATGCCGAGATGCTTCTGGTTTTCATTCCAGCTCAGCTCTTAATGACCTAATTGGATTGACTGGAAACCCTTAACCTTTCTTTCCTGGGACCGATACAAATGGTTAAATTGGTCCAATCAAGAACCCTGACCTATACCATCCTATACCATCAATGTGTATAACATCAACGCATCAATATGTTAAATTATAGGGCAATAAAAACAATTGGCCTATACCAGAGGTCAAGAGGAGCCCCATTTCAGCTCCATATTTCATCTCTACATTCAAACGTCTCACTTTGAAACTTGAAAAGTACATTTTAAATCCCAGCTTTTAATCAGTCAGAAATATAGTCTCAAATAACAAAGAAAAAGTCTTCATTCTAACCAGGAAGCACACTGCTCCCTTATTGTAGGAGATCGCTTTAGAAACACATGAGCGAGCGGTGACACTAAGCAGTTTTATTACACAGGAGGTAACGTTCCGGCCCATTTCCACCTCTGAATACAATTATTATATTTCCTAGCAGACACCCCCCTTCTCCAGGGTGACTTACAATTATTACAATATATCGCTTTATTTTTACATACAATTACCCATTTATACAGCTGGGTTTGTACTGGAGCAATCTAGGTAAAGTACCTGCCTGCTCAAGGATACAGCAGCTGTGTGTGCCTTCCCCCCACCTGGGTTTGAACCCACAACCCTCCGGTCAGGAGTCCAGAGCCCTAACCACTACTCCACACTGCAGCCCTGAACTATCTTATTAATACAATGGTATCTAGTGCACTATATCTACTAGAAACAGTATCATGGTATATGAAATAAAAAGTACAATGCTATTAGGATCAAATTAAACAATACAAATTCAGATGTTTTTGCAGTTGACAGCTTTTCATTCAAGTTGAGGTCGGAAATGAGAAATTTGGGTGTAATCTTTGACAGATATCTTTCATTTGAACCTTATATTAGAAAGATAACCAAAGTGTCTTTTTTCATTTAAGAAACATTGCTAAGCTAAGATACTTTCTCTCCATGCAAGGTGCAGAGAGGTTGATGCATGCTTTTATAACATCCAGACTAGATTACTGCAATGCTCTGTTCTCTTGTATTCCCAGATCAATCTTAACAAGAAGTACGAGATATGATCACATTACCCTAGTACTGGCAGCCCTACACTGGCTCCCTGTAAAGTTCCGGGTTGATTTTAAGGTTATGTTTATTACACACAAAGCATTAAATGGTTTAGCTCCCTCGTATTTAAATGATATTTTAATCCCATACACACCTATACGACCACTGCGATCCCAGGACGCAGGACTGCTTACTGTCCCTAAGATTTTTAAAATGAACACAGGAGAAAGAGCATTTGGCTTCAGGGCTCCCGAACTATGGAATCAACTGCCAGTTTCTGTAAGGGAGGCACCAACTGTAGCGGTTTTCAAAACCCGATTGAAGACATATTGTCATAATCTGTCGTTCATATTTGAAATGTTATTACCTTGTATTGTATTGCATTTTATCTGTATAGTTTTGCATTTTTATATTTATTGTTGTTGTTTTTTGTGCTCAACAAACCATTGCTGTTTTGTTCTGTTGTGAAGCGCCCTGTGACAGTTTATTGTGAAGGGCGCTTGTGGCGGAGTGTCCCAGCCCTTTGTTTATTACTGTTTTGATTTATGTGTTAATGCGACGGCGAAAGCCGTCCTTTATTATTATTATTATTATTATTATTATTATTATTATTATTATTATTATTATTATTATTATGATTATTATTATGATTATTATTATGATTATTCTTAATATGATTATAATTATTATTATTATTATTATTATGATTATTATTATTATGTATTGTTTGGCCGGACGAGCGAGACGCTGTCCGCCAGGTTATTGTTTTTATATTTTAAATACCTCGTGAGGATGCGTGGCTGATCAGCTACTGATTATTTAACGAGCTGACAGTCACGCATCCTTACTAATCCCGTGCAGACTGTGGCGGAGGGGTAATAAGGTAATTTAATTAATAGCTAGTTAACCCCTCGGCCAGAATATAAAAAGCCTGTAGCTGTCTGCACTCAAGGTGTAAGAGATGAGATGTAAGTTTGGGGAGACAGGAGACAGGAGAAAGGCAATTGCTACATGTGCTGGTCACGCAACCAGCATACTATTTGTTTACTACTTGTTTGTTTGGCCCTTGTGCCCTTTTGTTTTGTGTTTGTTTAAATCTTTTGAGTATTGTTTAATAAAACGCTGGACGCCTTAGCGTCTCAGTTTGCCCCGCCATTCCTCCCTGTTTGGAGTCTGTGTTTCTGGTCTGACGTCACCACTTCAAGCCACCCTTTCACAGTGCTATATTAAATAAAGATTGATTGATTGACCTGCACTTTTTGTTCACAAATCTTTACTGCCATTCAAATATCGCCCAATTTACATTGTATACAGCAGAGTAATACGTTTCGATATGTATCCACAAAGGCTTTAACACAAACTCTTAAACTATTATTACTGGCACGTTTCTCTCTGAACAATAACATGCAAAGTTAACTCCACAAGGCCTATTCCCGAAGCAAATACTCTGGTTTGCTGTGTTTATTTTCCATCTCTCGCTTTAGCCTTTAACTGCTGCTGCTGCTGCGCACGGGATAAAGAGAAACATTGTTTTAAATTAGCGGGGATGAGAGAGAGAAAACAAACTAGTAGCACTGCTACTACTAGAAACTAAACGCAGTGGAAGTTAACAAACTGAATTCGAATGCGATCAGACTGCAGGCAGAACGAAATGCAAGTTCAACTAGAATCAGCAGAGAGCAATGCTGCACAATGATGTTTGTAACTCAACTCATATGTGAGGGTAAAAAAAACAACGAAACAACTTTATTTGGTAATTCGTGTTTGATTAACAAAGAAAGAAAGAATGAAAGCAAGAAGGCGAATTGACTCAAAATATGTGTAAAGAGATATCACAGGGTGATAAAACAAAAACAAAAAAAAACAAAAAACAGACGCCCAACAAATGCGCTACAGATATCTCGCCAGCTCCCTGTATTATTATGATGATCTCAATTCAATGTTTTTTCATAAGTAGTGCATCGTGCATAGGCAGCGCAGTGGCGGTTAGCGCTGTTGCCTGCCTCCCTGCCTCACAACCCCAGTGCCCTGGGTTCGATTCCCCGTCTCCATATTGTAAACCCCTTCAATATAACACCCCTGCACTTTGTTCAACACACACAATGGCTGGCTTTCATTAGTATTAAAATATCTTCTATCTGGGACAGTGAAACACACACACACACACACACACGCAAAGAGAGGGGTCTGTAGTTTTGCATATTCGGGAGGGTCTATGTTAAAAAATATAAGAGCAAATAATCTGAGTGGAACTCAGCTCACCCCTTGAGTGTTTGAAGAGACAGGCTGCTGGACTGCATTACAATTGACAGGTAAGTGTAATTCCAAACTCCGCAGAGACATGCTACAACCCTGGTCCTGGAGTACTTCCCCCTGCCTGCCTGCCTTGCTGTTTTTTGTTCCAACCGAGCTGCTCTCAATTGCTTCATTGAACTAATAATTTGCTTAATCTGAGTTTGTTTTATTGTGTAGCTTGGTGGTGGCCAGCCCTGGTCCTGGAGGTCTGGTGTCCCCCCTGGTTTTTGTTCAAACCGTGCCCTAAATTACTAACTAGACCAATTATTAACAATTATTGGATCAATTAAGTAATTTAGGGCACAGTTACAACAAAAGCCAGGAGGGGCACCGCTGGCCATCCAGGACCTGGGCTGGGCACCGCTGGCCCTCCAGGACCTGGGCTGGGCACCGCTGGCCCTCCAGGACCTGGGCTGGGCACCGCTGGCCCTCCAGGACCAGGGCTGGGCACCGCTGGCATTGCTTTATAAAAAGATGGATCATTTAAGTTCCTCATACAATTTTTTTTTTATACTTACCTTGAAATCTCTCCCAAGTGTTTAAAATAATTCAAAAACGCAGATTAGGAAATTATGAGTTCAGTGAAGTAATTGAGAGCAGCTCAGTGGTTTAAACATAAACCAGCAGGGCAGGAGGGAAGGCAGGGAGGCAGGCAGGCAGGCAGGCGGGAAGGCAGGCAGGCGGGATCGCTGCACTTCATATATTTATACAAACACAGCATGATCGCTGCACTTCATATATTTATACAAACACAGCATGATCGCTGCACTTCATACATTTATACAAACACAGCATGATCGCTGCACTGCATATATTTATACAAACACAGCATGATCACTGCACTGCATATATTTATACAAACACAGCATGATCGCTGCACTTCATATATTTATACAAACACAGCATGATCACTGCACTTCATATATTTATACAAACACAGCATGATCGCTGCACTTCATATATTTATACAAACACAGCATGATCGCTGCACTTCATATATTTATACAAGCACAGCATGATCACTGCACTTCATATATTTATACAAACACAGCATGATCGCTGCACTGCATATATTTATACAAACACAGCATGATCACTGCACTTCATATATTTATACAAACACAGCATGATCGCTGCACTGCATATATTTATACAAACACAGCATGATCGCTGCACTTCATATATTTATACAAACACAGCATGATCGCTGCACTTCATATATTTATACAAGCACAGCATGATCACTACACTTCATATATTTATACAAACACAGCATGATCGCTGCACTTCATATATTTATACAAACACAGCATGATCGCTGCACTTCATATATTTATACAAACACAGCATGATCGCTGCACTTCATATATTTATACAAACACAGCATGATCGCTGCGCTTCATATATTTATACAAACACAGCATGATCGCTGCACTTCATATATTTATACAAACACAGCATGATCACTGCACTGCATATATTTATACAAACACAGCATGATCGCTGCAATTCATATATTTTTACAAACACATAATGATCGCTGCACTGCATATATTTATACAAACACAGCATGATCGCTGCACTTCATATATTTATACAAACACAGCATGATCACTGCACTGCATATATTTATACAAACACAGCATGATCTCTGCACTTCATATATTTATACAAACACAGCATGATCACTACACTTCATATATTTATACAAACACAGCATGATCGCTGCACTTCATATATTTATACAAACACAGCATGATCGCTGCACTTCATATATTTATACAAACACAGCATGATCGCTGCACTGCATATATTTATGCAAACACAGCATGATCGCTGCACTTCATATATTTATACAAACACAGCATGATCGCTGCACTTCATATATTTATACAAACACAGCATGATCGCTGCACTTCATATATTTATACAAACACAGCATGATCGCTGCACTTCATATATTTATACAAACACAGCATGATCGCTGCACTTCATATATTTATACAAACACAGCATGATCGCTGCACTTCATATATTTATACATACACAGCATGATCGCTGCACTTCATATATTTATACAAACACAGCATGATCGCTGCACTTCATATATTTATACAAGCACAGCATGATCACTGCACTTCATATATTTATACAAACACAGCATGATCTCTGCACTTCATATATTTATACAAACACAGCATGATCGCTGCACTTCATATATTTATACATACACAGCATGATCGCTGCACTTCATATATTTATACAAACACAGCATGATCGCTGCACTTCATATATTTATACAAACACAGCATGATCGCTGCACTTCATATATTTATACAAACACAGCATGATCGCTGCACTTCATATATTTATACAAACACAGCATGATCACTGCACTTCATATATTTATACAAACACAGCATGATCGCTGCACTTCATATATTTATACAAACACAGCATGATCGCTGCACTTCATATATTTATACAAACACAGCATGATCGCTGTACTTCATATATTTATACAAACACAGCATGATCGCTGCACTTCATATATTTATACAAACACAGCATGATCGCTGCACTTCATATATTTATACAAACACAGCATGATCGCTGCACTGCATATATTTATACAAACACAGCATGATCTCTGCACTTCATATATTTATACAAACACAGCATGATCACTGCACTTCATATATTTATACAAACACAGCATGATCGCTGCACTTCATATATTTATACAAACACAGCATGATCGCTGCACTGCATATATTTATACAAACACAGCATGATCGCTGCACTTCATATATTTATACAAACACAGCATGATCGCTGCACTTCATATATTTATTCAAACACAGCATGATCGCTGCACTTCATATATTTATACAAACACAGCATGATCGCTGCACTTCATATATTTATACAAACACAGCATGATCGCTGCACTTCATATATTTATACAAACACAGCATGATCGCTGCACTTCATATATTTATACAAACACAGCATGATCGCTGCACTTCATATATTTATACAAACACAGCATGATCGCTGCACTTCATATATTTATACAAACACAGCATGATCGCTGCACTTCATATATTTATACAAACACAGCATGATCGCTGCACTTCATATATTTATACAAACACAGCATGATCGCTGTACTTCATATATTTATACAAACACAGCATGATCGCTGCACTTCATATATTTATACAAACACAGCATGATCGCTGCACTGCATATATTTATACAAACACAGCATGATCGCTGCACTTCATATATTTATACAAACACAGCATGATCTCTGCACTTCATATATTTATACAAACACAGCATGATCGCTGCACTTCATATATTTATACAAACACAGCATGATCGCTGCACTTCATATATTTATACAAACACAGCATGATCGCTGCACTGCATATATTTATACAAACACAGCATGATCACTGCACTTCATATATTTATACAAACACAGCATGATCGCTGCACTTCATATATTTATACAAACACAGCATGATCGCTGCGCTTCATATATTTATACAAACACAGCATGATCGCTGCACTTCATATATTTATACAAACACAGCATGATCACTGCACTGCATATATTTATACAAACACAGCATGATCGCTGCAATTCATATATTTATACAAACACAGCATGATCGCTGCACTGCATATATTTATACAAACACAGCATGATCGCTGCACTTCATATATTTATACAAACACAGCATGATCACTGCACTGCATATATTTATACAAACACAGCATGATCTCTGCACTTCATATATTTATACAAACACAGCATGATCACTACACTTCATATATTTATACAAACACAGCATGATCGCTGCACTTCATATATTTATACAAACACAGCATGATCGCTGCACTTCATATATTTATACAAACACAGCATGATCGCTGCACTGCATATATTTATACAAACACAGCATGATCGCTGCACTTCATATATTTATACAAACACAGCATGATCGCTGCACTTCATATATTTATACAAACACAGCATGATCGCTGCACTTCATATATTTATACAAACACAGCATGATCGCTGCACTTCATATATTTATACAAACACAGCATGATCGCTGCACTTCATATATTTATACAAACACAGCATGATCGCTGCACTTCATATATTTATACATACACAGCATGATCGCTGCACTTCATATATTTATACAAACACAGCATGATCGCTGCACTTCATATATTTATACAAGCACAGCATGATCACTGCACTTCATATATTTATACAAACACAGCATGATCTCTGCACTTCATATATTTATACAAACACAGCATGATCGCTGCACTTCATATATTTATACATACACAGCATGATCGCTGCACTTCATATATTTATACAAACACAGCATGATCTCTGCACTTCATATATTTATACATACACAGCATGATCGCTGCACTTCATATATTTATACAAACACAGCATGATCGCTGCACTTCATATATTTATACAAACACAGCATGATCGCTGCACTTCATATATTTATACAAACACAGCATGATCGCTGCACTTCATATATTTATACAAACACAGCATGATCACTGCACTTCATATATTTATACAAACACAGCATGATCGCTGCACTTCATATATTTATACAAACACAGCATGATCGCTGCACTTCATATATTTATACAAACACAGCATGATCGCTGCACTTCATATATTTATACAAACACAGCATGATCGCTGCACTTCATATATTTATACAAACACAGCATGATCGCTGCACTTCATATATTTATACAAACACAGCATGATCGCTGCACTGCATATATTTATACAAACACAGCATGATCGCTGCACTTCATATATTTATACAAACACAGCATGATCACTGCACTTCATATATTTATACAAACACAGCATGATCGCTGCACTTCATATATTTATACAAACACAGCATGATCGCTGCACTTCATATATTTATACAAACACAGCATGATCGCTGCACTGCATATATTTATACAAACACAGCATGATCGCTGCACTGCATATATTTATACAAACACAGCATGATCGCTGCACTGCATATATTTATACAAACACAGCATGATCGCTGCACTGCATATATTTATACAAACACAACATGATCGCTGCACTTCATATATTTATACAAACACAGCATGATCTCTGCTCTTCATATATTTATACAAACACAGCATGATCTCTGCACTTCATATATTTATACAAACACAGCATGATCGCTGCACTTCATATATTTATACAAACACAGCATGATCGCTGCACTTCATATATTTATACAAACACAGCATGATCGCTGCACTTCATATATTTATACAAACACAGCATGATCGCTGCACTTCATATATTTATACAAACACAGCATGATCGCTGCACTTCATATATTTATACAAACACAGCATGATCGCTGCACTGCATATATTTATACAAACACAGCAT
The DNA here is from genome assembly GCF_902713425.1 of Acipenser ruthenus. NCBI lineage: Eukaryota > Metazoa > Chordata > Actinopteri > Acipenseriformes > Acipenseridae > Acipenser > Acipenser ruthenus. The sequence goes on from NC_081233.1 coordinate 2,479,727, forward strand.
GATCGCTGCACTGCATATATTTATACAAACACAGCATGATCACTGCACTTCATATATTTATACAAACACAGCATGATCGCTGCACTGCATATATTTATACAAACACAGCATGATCGCTGCACTGCATATATTTATACAAACACAGCATGATCGCTGCACTGCATATATTTATACAAACACAGCATGATCGCTGCACTGCATATATTTATACAAACACAGCATGATCGCTGCACTGCATATATTTATACAAACACAGCATGATCGCTGCACTGCATATATTTATACAAACACAACATGATCGCTGCACTTCATATATTTATACAAACACAGCATGATCTCTGCTCTTCATATATTTATACAAACACAGCATGATCTCTGCACTTCATATATTTATACAAACACAGCATGATCGCTGCACTTCATATATTTATACAAACACAGCATGATCGCTGCACTGCATATATTTATACAAACACAGCATGATCACTGCACTTCATATATTTATACAAACACAGCATGATCGCTGCACTTCATATATTTATAGAAACACAGCATGATCGCTGCACTTCATATATTTATACATACACAGCATGATCGCTGCACTTCATATATTTATACAAACACAGCATGATCGCTGCACTTCATATATTTATACAAGCACAGCATGATCGCTGCACTTCATATATTTATACAAACACAGCATGATCGCTGCACTTCATATATTTATACAAACACAGCATGATCGCTGCACTTCATATATTTATACAAACACAGCATGATCGCTGCACTTCATATATTTATACAAACACAGCATGATCGCTGCACTTCATATATTTATACAAACACAGCATGATCGCTGCACTTCATATATTTATACAAACACAGCATGATCGCTGCACTTCATATATTTATACAAACACAGCATGATCGCTGCACTGCATATATTTATACAAACACAGCATGATCGCTGCACTGCATATATTTATACAAACACAGCATGATCGCTGCACTTCATATATTTATACAAACACAGCATGATCACTGCACTTCATATATTTATACAAACACAGCATGATCGCTGCACTTCATATATTTATACAAACACAGCATGATCGCTGCACTGCATATATTTATACAAACACAGCATGATCGCTGCACTTCATATATTTATACAAACACAGCATGATCGCTGCACTGCATATATTTATACAAACACAGCATGATCGCTGCACTTCATATATTTATACAAACACAGCATGATTGCTGAACTTCATATATTTTCTTTACTTTGAAACTTTGCAACTCCATCCAGCACCGCGCTCCCCCATGCTGGTCTGCAGGTGTGAGAGTCACTCAGGGCTCTCTGTGCTGGACACAGTGTTCTTTCAGGTGTGAGAGTCACTCAGGGCTCTCTGTGCTGGACACAGTGTGCTTTCAGGTGTGAGAGTCACTCAGGGCTCTCTGTGCTGGACACAGTGTGCTTTCAGGTGTGAGAGTCACTCGGGGCTCTCTGTGCTGGACACAGTGTGCTTTCAGGTGTGAGAGTCACTCGGGGCTCTCTGTGCTGGACACAGTGTTCTTTCAGGTGTGAGAGTCACTCGGGGCTCTCTGTGCTGGACACAGTGTGCTTTCAGGTGTGAGAGTCACTCGGGGCTCTCTGTGCTGGACACAGTGTGCTTT